>NW_023994728.1:0-240244 GCF_015586225.1 Lucilia sericata | reverse complement strand
TATTAAAATTTCACTAAAATATTAAAATTTTCACTAAAATATTAAAATGTTCACTAAAAATTAAATTTTCATAAAATTAAATTTTCACTAAAATTTAAATTTTCACTAAAATTAAAATTTTCACCAAAATATAAAATTTCACTAAAAATTAAGATTTTCTCAAAAAAAAAAAAATAAAATTTTCACTAAAAATTTTAATTTTCACTAAAAAATCAAACATTCACTAAAATTAAATATTCACTAAAATTTAAATTTTCACTAAAAATTCCAAGTTTCACTAAAAATTCAAATTTTCACTAAAATTCTAATTTTTCACTAAAATTAAGATTTTCTCAAAAATTAAGATTTTCTCAAAAATTAAGATTTTCACTAAAAATTCAAATATTCACTAAAAATTTAATTATCACTAAAAATCAAGATTTTCTCTAAAATTAAGATTTTCACTAAAAATTCAAATATTCACTAAAATCCAAATATTCACTAAAAATTCAAATTTTCACTAAAAATTCTAATTTTTCACTAAAAATTAAAATTTTTCACAAAAATTTAAATTTTCTCTAAAAATTCAAAGTTTCACTAAAATTAAAATTTTCACTAAAAATAAAAATTCAATAAAAATTAAAATTTTACTAATAATTAAAATTTCACTAAAAATTAAAATTTGTACTAAAAACTCAAACTTTCACTAAAAATTTTAATTTTCACTTAAAAATAAAATGTTTACTTAAAAATTATCCATATTTTCTACAAATCTTTTCAAATTAATGCTTGTATTAAAAAATAAAACTTATTTTGTTTGCAAGGGCATCAAAGATTTTTATTCTAATAGATTTTATCTCTAGAATTTATAAAAAATATGATTAAATGTATTTTTCTTGTAGTTATTGAAGAGTTATTTGATTCGGCACAACACAACTGAACGTTTGACTTTAGTGTTTGCTTTTATTGCAAAGTATGTATATGTACACACTTGTAATTTTGAGAAGCATATGGTCTCTGCTGTTTTATTTTAAGTTTCATGTTTTATAAAGTTTTTAATAAATATAATTGTAAAATATTTTTTCAAACATAAAACATTCTTCGACATTACAAAAGATTTCAAGTGCGTACAATATCTGACATGTTTTGTTTGACTTTAATATTAATCAGAAACTGCCAACAGTTTACAAGGCCCTTAGAAAAAGATCACTACAAACAATGACATTTTAAGATGATAATGGTATCTTTAGAGTAAAAAGGCTTTTAAAGCAAAACATTGCAGTTTACTACCAATATCAGTAACCTATAAATTGAATAGAATTGTTTATAGAATGTATCATGCTAAAGTTGTTGACCAAGGCCTAGGGACAGGTAATAATTTAACACTTTTATTATTCATTAACATGGCAATAGCCTAATAACAGTGCAAAAAAAATCCCCGAATACTACTAAGTAGCTCCATTAAAAATCGTCCTTAACTTTCCCATTTATGAATCCTTAATATGCTCATTTCATTTTATCAAAATAAAACTTAAATAAAATATTTTTCTCTACCAAAAATTTCCTACATGTTTTTATAGTATTTTATTGTTTTGTTTTCTGTAACTTTATTATATATTTTTTCCCAACGCACTGACAGTTTCATTGTGGTTGACTTTTGGTTTTCTGTAGACGAGTGTGCAAAGAGAAAAAATTCAACTTTTACAACTTACCAAAAGATGCATAAGCAAGTGTGTGTGGGGAATAAGTATTAGGGTGGTACTTGATATATTTATCTTGTACTTTGATTTTCATACCAATTAATAATAATCTGTTATGTTAGTCATTTTGAAAGTTTTACCTTTATTAAAACTTGAATTATATTAAATTTGATTTCAAAGGAATTTTTAATTTATTAAAATTCTGTAAGTTTGTCCTTAAAAAATATACATTGTTGTTTTTAAATTGGAATCATAATAACTTATGTAGTTAAGGATGTACCTAAAGTAGTTTTAACGAAGTATTTAATTTAGCTACTTTCACTTGAGTGACGCAAAAACGTGGCGTGTGTTATAGATAGATAGACAGACAGATAGATAGATAGATAGATAGATAGATAGATAGATAGATAGACAGACAGATAGATAGATAGATAGATAGATAGATAGATAGATAGATAGATAGATAGATAGATAGATAGATAGATAGATAGATAGATAGATAGATAGATAGAGATAGATAGATAGATAGATAGATAGATAGATAGATAGATAGATAGATAGATAGATAGATAGATAGATAGATAGATAGATAGATAGATAGATAGATAGATAGTAGATAGATAGATAGATAGATAGATAGATAGATAGATAGATAGATAGATAGATAGATAGATAGATAGATAGATAGATAGATAGATAGATAGATAGATATATAGATAGATAGATAGATAGAGTAGATAGATAGATAGATAGATAGATAGATAGATAGATAGATAGATAGATAGATAGATAGATAGATAGATAGATAGATAGATAGATAGATAGATAGATAGATAGATAGATCGATCGATCGATAGATAGGTAGATAGATAGATAGAAAGTTAGTTAGTTAGTTAGTAGTTAGTTAGTTAGTTAGTAGTTAGTTAGTAAGTTAGTAGTTAATTAGTTAGTTAGTTAGTTAGTTAGTTAGTTAGTTAGTTAGTAGTTAGTTAGTTAGTTAGTTAGTAGTTAGTTAGTTAGTTAGTTAGTTAGTTAGTTAGTTAGTAGTTAGTTAGTTAGTTAGTTAGTTAGTTAGTTAGTTAGTTAGTTAGTTAGTTAGTTAGTAGTTAGTTAGTTAGTTACTTAGTTAGTTAGTTAGTTAGTTAGTTAGTAGTTAGTAGTTAGTTAGTAGTTAGTAGTTAGTTAGTTAGTTAGTTAGTTAGTAGTTAGTTAGTAGTAGTTAGTTAGTACTTACTTACTTAGTTAGTTAGTTACTTACTTAGTTAGTAGTTAGTTAGTTAGTAGTTAGTTAGTTAGTTAGTAAGTTAGTTAGTAAGTTAGTTAGTTAGTTAGTAGTTAGTTAGTTAGTTAGTTAGTTAGTTAGTTAGTTAGTTAGTTAGTTAGTTAGTTAGTTAGTTAGTTAGTAGTTAGTTAGTTAGTTAGTTAGTTAGTTAGTTAGTTAGTTGTAGTAGTAGTTAGTTAGTTAGTTAGTTAGTTGTAGTTAGTAGTTAGTAGTTAGTTAGTTAGTTAGTTAGTTAGTTAGTTAGTTGTTAGTTAGTGTTAGTTAGTTAGTAGTTAGTTAGTTAGTTAGTTAGTTAGTTAGTTAGTTAGTTAGTTAGTAGTTAGTAGTTAGTTAGTTAGTAGTAGTTAGTTAGTTAGTTAGTTAGTAGTTAGTTAGTTAGTTAGTTAGTTAGTTAGTTAGTGAGTTAGTTAGTTAGTTAGTTAGTAGTTAGTTAGTTAGTTAGTTAGTTAGTTAGTTAGTTAGTTAGTTAGTTAGTTAGTTAGTTAGTAGTTAGTTAGTTAGTTAGTTAGTTAGTTAGTTAGTTAGTTAGTTAGTTAGTTAGTTGTAGTTAGTTAGTTAGTAGTTAGTTAGTTAGTTAGTTAGTTAGTTAGTTAGTAGTTAGTTAGTAGTTAGTTAGTAGTTAGTTAGTTAGTTAGTTAGTTAGTTAGTTAGTTAGGTAGTTAGTTAGTTAGTGTTAGTTAGTTAGTTAGTTAGTAGTTAGTTAGTTAGTAGTAGTTAGTAGTTAGTTAGTTAGTTAGTTAGTTAGTTAGTTAGTTAGTTAGTTAGTTAGTTAGTTAGTTAGTTAGTTAGTTAGTTAGTTAGTTAGTTAGTTAGTAGTTAGTTAGTTAGTTAGTTAGTTAGTTAGTTAGTTAGTAGTTAGTTAGTTTAGTTAGTTAGTAGTTAGTTAGTTAGTTAGTTAGTAACACACCAACCAGGTTATGTGAGCTATACAAATTACACCTACCTACTACATAGATTACCTAGGATATGTTACGTAATTCATGAAACTACTCTCCTTTTCACTTAATGGAAGTTTAAGTGCCAATGCATTTAAAAATTTCAGTCAATTTTATTTTTTATGAGAGTTGTTATTTATGTTTAGCCCCTGTTAAATATATTATCTCAACTCTTTCGTGTTTCTCTTTAAAAGGCAATGTCTACATTTGTATTTAAGAAAAACAAAAAACGATGAAAACAAACAACCTTGTAAGTGGTGACATGTTTTTTTGACATGTTTCTTTTCTTACAAATAAGTTTATGTTTTTTTTCGACTACAACAAGTTAAATATTCTCTTGATTTTCTCAAGTTTATCCAATTTTTTCTTCATAAACTTTGTTTGATGTTATATGTATGTTTTTTTGTTTCTTGTTTGTTTTCATTGGAAATACTTGTAAATAAAAGTGATTAAATATTTTTGTATTTTTGTGTTCAATAAAATAAACTAAAGGTATTTAAGATTGGGATAAACATCAGATAAAGTTATATAGTTTAATAAAAAAATCAGCAGGGTCTTTATATGAAAAATTTATGTTATTGACACACGAATATTATATGGAAAAAATAAGGTATTATTTTTACTAACTATGAGGCAGCCATGACCATTTCCTTTAAACTTGTTGTATACGTTTATAAGCAATACTATAGTGTTTTCCTAGAGGGACTTTCATACTATGTGGTATTAAAAATAAAACGATACGTTCAATGCTTTTTCCTAAATGAAATCAAGTTTAAAAAGTGTCTTCTCACTCTTCGACAACAACTTTGTTTACTGCTGTTTGCAACACACAAGCATTAATATGATAGTATGTGTGTATCCCTTCACTGCTACAGATGAAGGGTATGCTGTTGTTTCAACCATCCTGCTGCTGAGCGGAAGTTCAGAAAAAATTCAATATTTCCGTTTGACACTTTATGTTTGCTAGGTCACATACCTTTGTGTGATCTTTGTTTTATTTTTATAAAGTTTATATTGAAATATCAACAATTTGTTGATGAATTTTTAAGCCCATGACCTTTGATAAAAGTTTTTTTTTTTAATAAATATTTTGTTTGCTTTATTTATTGCTTGTTTATATCAATATATAGCTATAAGTCAGAGGTCTGAGTTGAATAATTAAATTGAGTGCAAAATAATAATGCAACGAATGTAATATTAACCATGAAAATGCTACCGACATAAAACTAGTCAAGTAACTGATTCTTGTGGATCGTGAGCAGTTTCTGCTCGTCCGTCTTGCAAAAGCTGTTTATGAAAATCATCTTGATATTCATATTAATGTCCATTCAGTATTGATGTAAAATGAGTATAACTTGATCATTAATGTCGAGAGGATCTTTCCGATTATATTAAAACAAGTTCAATTCAATTACGAAATATATCTATCTTCCCCTAATCGAATAAGCTTAAACTTAAACACCATTAAAAAATAAGTTTTTTTTTACAAAAAAACACTAAAACATAAAAACAATCACGTTCATTTATATATCTTTTCATTCTTATAACGGAACCATTTATCAAAATGGCTATAATTTAAATAAAAAATATAAAATTCTCTATAGTTGGTATAATTTTCTACAGTTTTATTGCTTCTATTGATGTTTTTATACCCTATACCACTTCAGTGGGGAGGGTATATTGGGTTTGTGTTGATGTTTGTAACGCACAATAATATTGGTCCTATACCCACTTTAATGTATACCAATCGGCTCAGAATCATTTTCTGAGTCGATTTAGCTATGTGTCGTCCGTCCGTCCGTCGTCTGTCTGTCTGTCTGTCTGTCTGTCTGTCCGTCCATGTAAACCTTGTAATCAAACTACAGGTCGCAATTTTGAAGATAATTCAATGAAATTTGGTACATGATCTTCTATTGTCCCAGGGACGAAGCCTATTGAAAATAGTTAAGATCGTTCCATTATTTCACCTAGCCCCCATACAACTGAACCCCCCAATAGGGCTTGTAAACCTTGTAATCAAACTACAAGTCGCAATTTTGGAGATAATTCAATGAAATTTTGCACATGATCTTTTATAGTACCGTAAACGAAGCCAGTTGAAAATAGTTTACATCGGTCCATTATTTCACCTAGCCCCCATACAACTGAACCCGCCGAATAGGGCTTTTTAAGTTCATTAATTATGTTTAATATACTCATATCTCGAAAAAAAGCTGCAAAAACCAAGTTCTATACAAGATTTGATGACCCTCACGAATTCCATAATAATAGGTCCTCATATGACCCTAGCCCCTATGAAAAGCCCCCATCAAATTTCACTTAAATGTCCACAATTTTATTCAACAATAAACGGCTTAATGTATATCTGAGGCAAGGTAAAATTCAATTTAAATGCTTTATTATGGCAAATAAATCACATTATATTTTTGTCAAAGGTGTAGGGTATTATATGATCGGCCCGACTATAATTTCTTACTTGTTTTATTACAATTTTTTTTTTAAACATATTTCTCATTCTCTACACACTGGCCCATAAACATTTAAACAATATCCATATTCACAATAAAATATGTTGGAGTTTTATTTTTTTTTTCAGTATGTCCATGGCATTGTTTTTTTGTTTATATATTGAGGCATGTTTTCCCCTTTTTTTTGTGAAAAAAAATGAAAAATATTTTTAATAAAAAACTTTTAATAAATACAGACGTATTCTATGTGTAAAAAAAATAACTTTTCATATAGACAATGTACTCAATCTATAAATATTGTTTATTTGACTTTTTTAGATGCATTTATTAAAATTGCAAAGTTTATTTTTTTCGGACGATATTTTATTGATGATAAATTATCAGCATTTGTTATTTAAATGTGATCGAAATTAATTAGTAAGAATAAAATTTCATGGTGTTTATTTTTTGTAAACAATTTTAAAGGCTGATGTGATCTCAAACTTTTTATAGTATTTTATCTATTAAAATAGACTATTCTCTAACTCCTTAAATTGCTTTCTTTGCAACTTACTCATTACTTTCTAACAATCTATTCACTACACGGGACTGATTAAGTGGCGGTTTGATACTATAAAACTTGAAATTTAACTTTTCTCATTTTCTCATTGACTACCTAGTGCACTACAAAGGGTTAATAAAGAGACTAAAGTTGCCATGGCAGCACAAATTAACATAAGGTTTATATAATTTTGAAAAAAAAACTAAATGGCAGGCATGGGGGGTAATGATTACACAAAGTAATTAATTACAAGGTCAATTACAATTACTTGTAATGTGTAATTGAAAAATAACCAATTACAATTACTTGTAATTGTAATTGAAATTTTTCCAATTACTTGTAATGTGTAATTGACAAATAACTAATTACAATTATTTGTAATTGTTATTGAAGTTTTGCCAATTACAATTACTTGTATTTGTAATTGAAATTTTCAATTACAATTACTTGTAATTACTTGTAATTGTAATTTAGGTATTACTAATTACAAATTACATATAATTATAAGGAACAAAATTCACAATTACAAGTAATTGTAATTGGAATTTCTTCAATTACAAGTAATTGTAATTGGCAAAAATTCAATTACAATTACATGTAATTGTAATTGGTAATGCTTCAATTACAATTACATGTAATTGTAATTGATAATGCTTCAATTACAATTACATGTAATTGTAATTGGTAATGCTTCAATTACAATTACTTCAAATGTAATTGTAATTGAAAATGTAGTCATTACCCCCCAAGCCTGCTAAATGGCTTAAATTAGTCATATTGACACATTCACAACTAAAGGGCATACATGTACATATCTCCTCCAACTGTAGCAGAAAAACCATGATTCTTGTTTGTACTATTGCATCAATAATGTGATGCAAATAGTTTTACACAATATTGTTCATGATGCAGTGTAAGAGGAATTTTTAAGTAAATATAATAAAAATCTCAACATAATACAACAGTATGTGTAAATTTTTAACTCTATATACATGTTTAAACTTTCACATACAAAATACAGAGAATGAAAATATAAATAAATATATAACTACACTTGAATTGTATTCAACTGTAATGTTTGAAGGAGCATTTCAAAGATATCTAAATATCTATGTATGAACAGAGTTTTATATAGAAGCGGAAGTCTGTAAATTATTTTAAATATGAACAAGAACAATGTTTAGTTACAATACAATTTTAAATTAAAAACAAGTAAGAGTGTTATATTCGGCTATACCGTATCTTATATACCCACCATCAAATTGGTATACTGGAGTTGTTTTACAAGTTATGAGCGTTAAAGTCATTTGCTGATGAGGGCCTTATATGGAGGGTAGGGTCAATTATGGTGCGATTCTTATAAAATTAAGCGGGGATATTTAAGATCCCATAATAACTTGTTAATGTAAAATTTCGTTTTTATACTGGCATTTTGAACGGAGTTATGAGCGTTGTAGTCATTTTCTGAAGGGGACCTTAATGGGGGGATAGGGTCAATTAGTGACCAATCCTCATAAAGTTAGACAGACTGATTTAGCTTTCCATTAGTCTTGTTCATGTCGAATTTAATGGCTATAATGGTTTTTTTTAGTCGAGTTTTGGACGTTAAAGTGATATTCTGATGGAATCTTTATATGGGGGCGATAGGGTCAATAATCGATTGATCCTCATAAAATTTTACAGAAATATTTTGGTTCCCATAAAACTTGCTTATGTCGAATTTTTTTTGCTATACGAGCTTTTCTAAGCCAGTTATCTGCGTTTTAGTCATTTTCTTATATGAGGGCTAGGTCAAATCGTGGACCGATACCAAAGAGTGCCTAACAATGAAAAGTATTTGTGCAAAATTTCAGCTCTCTAGCTTCTTTTGTTTAGGCGCTATCGTGTCTACAACAGATAGACGGACGGACAGACGGACGGGCATGGCTAGATCGTCTTAAAATTTAATAAGGATCCAGAATATATATACTTTTGTGGTTCTACAACCAATATTTCAAAGTGTTACAAACGGAATGATAAAATCAATATACCGCCCATCTTTTTAGATGGTGGGTATAACAATAATTACTTTAAAATATTTTAAGAGCAACTTATAATCTGGATTTTGGATCATTCTTTAGAACAGTCTAAGGTCTGGGTTATTAACCAATCTATATTCTCATCTATAGATTGTAGTCTCGTGTATATATTATGCCCTAATCTCAACTTTAAAACAGATTTTAGTCTATACTATAAATCAGTCTATAACCTGAAGTACATATAAGTCTATAGTCTCAAATATAGATCAGTATAGAACGGGCTATAGATTAGTCGAAGCTTTTGACTACAGATAAACATATTATCTGGACATAAGATCGGTTTACAGTCTGCACAACGGAACACTCTATAGTCTGTACTGTAGTTCAGTACAAAGTCAGGAATATTGATTAGTCCAGAGTCCCCTCTATAAATCAATCTATATTCTGAAATATAGATTAGTCTTTAAACTGGACCATAGATCACTCTTTTATTTGTATTGTAGATTACTCTATATTATGTATTATGGTTCACTTAATAATCTGTATATCTATTGTCGGCACTATATAGCAGTATATTGTTTTGACTATCTGTACTAAGGATTGGTCTTTAGCATTATCTATAGATCAGTCTAAATTAAACTACAGATGATAGTCTATAGTAGATCACTCTGATAGGATGACTGATCAGTCACTACTATAGATCACTCAATAATTTGTAGATTAGTCTATAGCCTAGAATAAAGATCACTGTAGATCATTGATCTATATAACAGATCAGTTACTATAATCTGCAATATAGATCAATCTATAATCTGTATTAAAGATCACTCAATATTCTGTAGTGTAGATCATTCTATTGTCGGTACCTTATATTAGTATATAGTCTGTATAATCGATCAGTCCGAACTATAAATCAGTCTATTATCTGGACTAAGGATCGATCTATAGCCTCATCTATAGATCTGTATCATACAGACAGTCTAGTTTTAATTATAGATTAGTTTATAGTCTCGAATACATATCACTGTAGATCAGGGTGACAGTTTAGTCTGCTAAATGGAGTGTACATAGATCAGGGTTTAATCTGATCTGTATTTCTAGATTAAAGATTATTTTATTTGTTTATTTATTTATTAATTTCGATTATAGATCACTGTAGGATAACGGATCATATAATCTGTATTGCGGATCAGTCTATTGTGGGGTCTATATACTAGTCTATAGACTGGACTATATATCAGGGTTTAGTCCGGGCTAAAAATCAGTCTATAATATGGACTAAAGTTCGATCTATAACCTTATCTATAAATCAGTTTAGTTTACGCTACCGATCAATCCAGTTAAGACTATAGATCAATCTATAGTATTGAATACAGATCAGTATACATAGATCAGTATTTAGTCTGTTCTAAAATTCTAGTCAATATAAAAGTTTACAGGCAGGTATTTAGTTCAATCCATAATCTGTTCTATAGATAAATCTTTATAGATCAGTCTATATACTGGATAATATAGTATCCCCTGCAGATAATTCTACAGTCCCGACAAAGAATCGATTAGTTTATTGTCTGAACTTTTTTTTATGTTTTTATTTTCTGGACTGTAGATCACTCAATGTCTTGACTATAGATCATATAATATTCGGAAGTATAGATTAGTATATGGACTCTGGACAGGACTGTAGATCAACCCATGTTCTCTACTGCATATCAGACCATATACTGGATTTTAAATTAGTGTTAAGTAACAATTTAAGATCTTCCAAAAATGTCTCTTAAACAGAGAATTTTTATTCTGGACTATATATGGGTTTGTGAATATTGATTGAAATATATTTAATTTTTTAACCTCCCTTCTATTTTAATATATATCTGCGTCTGTGCATCAGAGCATACACTTGTTTCCAAATACATATATGTATTAACTATCTACTATAACCATGTATGACTGAGTTTTTAAGTGTTTGTTTTACTATTTTCATAGATTTTATATTTTCAATCACTGGAGGTAATTTTAATATCCATTCAATATGCTATCGAATACAAATACATTTATAGCTTTCACTCACACACTTTCAAATAAAGTTTAGTTTTTCCGCAATACATCTCTCACTCTCTCTCTCCTTTGCTAACCCCTTTTTCCTCTCTTCGTTTTCCTATTACTCTAACAGTAACTGTTATATTCTCTAATGATAGTTTTGTGGCATTTTGTATTATGTGAAATATTGCTGTAGTAAAACCATTGTTGCTGTCATTTGAGGATTTACCGACTTTTTGCATAAGTGATTTTATTGGCATTTTGAGTTTGAATTGAGTTTGTTGCCGTCATCTACATATAGAAATATGTAGCAAACGAACGTACATACACATCTACTAAACAGATACACTTTGATATTTATTTATATTTGTATTTGTTTATAATAAAAATAGTTTTTTTTTGTTGCTGTTGTTATTATATTTTTACACAACTGCTATTTTGCATTTTAGTTTTTATATTTATTTATATATTTTTATTATTTTTTTTTATTATTGATTGGTGGTTACACAGTGAGTACTTTAACTTGTCCAAGTTTAATAATGGATTTTTCTAGTACTTTGAAAACAAAATTGTTTATATGTATAAGTTTACATTTTATACAGGAACTTACATGAAAATAAAATATTTATATTTATTTTTATGCCAAGTTATTGACCTCTTGTTAATGTTACAGCAACATCACTTAAGTGTTTTTAGTTATTTGACCAATAGGGAAACAAACTAATAGAAAAGTTTTCAAATTTTCGTAAATTATTATATAAGTTTATTTAAAGTTTCATTAAGGAAGTTTTAAGCAAAAACTTAATAGAATTAAAAATAAAATAATGCAAATAACAAAGGTCATAATTTTGATTATAACTTTGTATGCATCACATTTTACTATTTTGAAAAATTTTTTTGAAAAAATATTAAAACATTTTTGAAATAAAATCAATTTTTATTTCATATAAACACAATTTTATCTACAGTTTAAAAGTTTTTCAATTTAATAATTATTTTATATCAACTTTTTATTTACAGGCCACAAGCATTTACGATGGCAGTGGTATGCCGCCACCACAGTCACAATACCCACATGAAAGACGTAAGTATTTTTTTTAATATTAACAATTAATAAGCAGAAATGCTGTAAATAGCAGAAATTCATTAAACGTTTATAAAATAAGTTTAATTTACCAAAACAGTTTCATAAAAAAATAAATGCTGGAATAGGTTAAAATGTATATGTTTAAAGCAAATTCACTTGAAAATTTTGTGCAACTTGTTTCACCAGAACATTATTATTACCAAATTCTTTAAAAAAAATTAATTAAATTTTTTTTAGAAAAGTTCACTAAAAATTGTTCAGCCAAAATATTTCACTTTTTTACAAAAATTTGTAATGTTATTTCAAAACAAAAGTTACTGAAAATTGTTACACCCTCCACCACAAACTATTGATATGATAGGGTCACAATCATTTACATCACATCAAAATTCTACATACCTACTAACTATATATGTACATGATAAGGTTTGCTTAGAACCCACAAGATCCAAAATTGTTAAACAAATTAAAAAAAAAAAAAAAAAAAAAAATAACTGGTTTAAAGTAAATATTTCATATATTTTTTATGTTATAAACATTATTTTAAATCGAATGCAAATATATTGTTGTGCGTGATTATTTCAGAATTAAACAAATCTATATTAATTCTTATAAATATCAGCACCAGGGTTAAATATACAAAACGGTGCAATTAAAATCAGGAGTTCTGTTGAACTAGAACAGTTCTAGTTCAGTTCTAGTTCAGTTCTAGTTCAGTTCTTAGTTCAGTTCTAGTTCAGTTCTAGTTCAGTTCTAGTTCAGTTCTAGTTCAGTTCTAGTTCAGTTCTAGTTCAGTTCTAGTTCAGTTCTAGTTCAGTTCTAGTTCAGTTCTAGTTCAGTTCTAGTTCAGTTCTAGTTCAGTTCTAGTTCAGTTCTAGTTCAGTTCTAGTTCAGTTCTAGTTCAGTTCTAGTTCAGTTCTAGTTCAGTTCTAGTTCAGTTCTAGTTCAGTTCTAGTTCAGTTCTAGTTCAGTTCTAGTTCAGTTCTAGTTCAGTTCTAGTTCAGTTCTAGTTCAGTTCTAGTTCAGTTCTAGTTCAGTTCTAGTTCAGTTCTAGTTCAGTTCTAGTTCAGTTCTAGTTCAGTTCTAGTTCAGTTCTAGTTCAGTTCTAGTTCAGTTCTAGTTCAGTTCTAGTTCAGTTCTAGTTCAGTTCTAGTTCAGTTCTAGTTCAGTTCTAGTTCAGTTCTAGTTCAGTTCTAGTTCAGTTCTAGTTCAGTTCTAGTTCAGTTCTAGTTCAGTTCTAGTTCAGTTCTAGTTCAGTTCTAGTTCAGTTCTAGTTCAGTTCTAGTTCAGTTCTAGTTCAGTTCTAGTCAGTTCTAGTTCAGTTCTAGTTCAGTTCTAGTCAGTTCTAGTTCAGTTCTAGTTCATTTCTACTTCAGATCTAATTTAGTTCTAGTTCAGTTCTAGTTCATTTCTACTTCAGATCTAATTTAGTTCAAGTTTACTTTACGCTAGTTCAGTTTTAGTTCAGTTCTAGTTTTAGTAGGTATGATACATCAGATCCAAAGTAATATGTTATTGGCAATTCCCCTGATTCCAAATTTTTACTGAACCCTTTTCCAGTAAATTTATTTACATTCTAGGACAGCATTTATAACGATTATATGTTATTGCTATGATTTGCATTTTGTAAACACATACATTGAATAAAAATTTAGTGATATTACATACAGAGATAAATATGTACATTGTATATACACACTATTATAACAAAAAAACGTAATTATTTTGTGTGTATAGTTGAAAAATTGCTATGAAATATTCCAAAGCAAAAAAAAAATCCATAAACTTGCAACGCAATGTATAGATTTGCATACAAATAAACATGCAAACGATGTTATGAGGAGTGTTAGTAAGTATCTAGGTAAATGTACATAAAGATGACCCTTTAAAGTTTTAAAATGAGGAAAAATATATTTTCATTTGTGCTAGGCACACTCTGTGGGGACTTTTGGAATTTAGTTCTGAGTGGGGTTGGATGGGAATGTGTTATCTTTAAGTATACAAAAACTGTTTGGTCTTTTATAAAAACATTCATTTTGTTTTTGTAAAAAACTTGCAAATGACATGTCATTGATGTGTCACAGCAATAATTGTTTGTTGAAAATATCCTGGTTAATACCTCAGGGGTTTGCTTTGTAAGTTTTAAGAAATAAATTAATCGTTTTTTCTGTGAGTTTTTTATTGTGTTTGATAATTATTTGTTAGATAGTTTATTTGTACTAGCCAACACCTATTTAGGTTAGGAAGTTATTAAAGAATTTGTAGTAAAGGGAGTGAAAATTAAAGAAAATCGATAATAAGTTATCAAATGTGTTTAAATGGTCTTTTAGTTTTAATTGATGTATTCTTGAAGATTTTATTTTGTTATGTTAAAAGCTTTTCCTATTTCAAAATTGATTCAATATATTTTTCTGTTCTTTTTTTAGCATATCGTACCATCAAAGGCGAGAAAGGTGAACGTGGCCCTAAAGGTCCTCCTGGTGATAGTATACGTGGTCCTCCTGGACCACCAGGTCCTGCTGGTCCTAAAGGTGATCCAGGTTCATTTCCTCCCTTTATTGATTTTGCTAGCAATCCTGAGGCGGTAAGTAAAAATTTTGACTTACTTTTACATAAATTTAAGATTTTTATAAAATTTTTGTTAAAATAAATTGGTTTTGTATATATTCAATCAAGAAAAGAAATTCAAAATCAATTATAATTGATTATATTGATTTCATATTTTAAATTTCATTGCAAATGTCCTAATCAAATTAGTTCGGTTGCGTATACGTTATATTTTTAAGATATATGTTAATCATACTCACTTTTCATATAGACAAGAGTAAGAGAATTGATTTAGAAACAAGGCACAACTTGTTGCCAAACTGCAGATAGAAAAATATTAAATTTATAAATTTAAACTTTTGTTCTGTTGAACTTCAAACATTTTCAAAGGGTTCGGTTGCGTATACTCAATGTATATATATTAAATATTTATTAATCATACTTCCAGTCTGTACAACTTATTAGTTATAAAAGATAACATATTTGCCACATTTTTAAAATTATAATTAACTAATTCATTCCAAACATGAAATTTCGCTTAAAATTAAAATATTTCCTCTGTATTAACACATATTTCATCAATATTTTTTCTATGTAATTTACCTTTAAATCTATAAATAAATTTTAAAATTAAAATAAATCTCTGTATATTTACAACACAACAAAAACACTCAACTAATTATAGATCAATTAAAGTTTACTAAACAATTGTCGAACTAAAATTGAAATACAACATAATAAAATAGTTTTTGAAAATAAAATGATAAACATGAACGGATATTTGTAAAATCATAAATGAATTACAAACAGCTTAAACTAAATACTATAAATATATACACATACATGCATATACAAAACATTCCAATTCTGTTTAATTTACAAACTAACAAAAACAGATACATTAACAAAGGGATTTCGTACATACTTACTACATACAACAAAAATTTTAATTTCGAAAATTGATTTATTTTATAATTCACATATAAAACATAGCAAAAAAAGTTAATTTTCAATTATAAATGAAAATAACATTATAATAATAAAGAGAGCATATAACAAATGCACACCCATATTTAATGTATTTGTAAAACATTTTCAACAACAAATATTAAAAACCAACAAAAATACAGAGAAAAACTAAAATTATTTATACGTTAAATTAATGCAATCAATATATACAATTTAGTCTTTTCTCCTAACTCTTTACTCCTCTCACAAACAACTCTTCAGTTTCAACTAAAGTAAGAGTGTGTGTGTGTATTTATATTCATTTCCGCTTGGTGAAACTAAAATTCTATTAAATTTGTTTATTGTATTAGTGATGATGTTATTAAAATGCAACAAACACTAAAACATAAATACCAACAACAATCTATCTGTGTCTGTAAATACAAAATTTAGTTTTTAACTCGGGAAAAATAAAACTATAAATGGGAATTTAGCGAAAAACAAATATAATACAACCATATAATTTAAACATACTTTTGTTAAATATATAGTTATGTAGAGACATACATATTAATATATACACCCACTCACAATAACATATGTTCTCTAATACAGGTGTTTATGTATGTGTGTTTGTTTTCGTGGAATTCCAGCGGGTGCATTGTTAGTATTAGTTAGAGAAAAGTGTTGGTAATTTATAGAGCTTACATGATTTTTTATAGTTGTAGGAAAGTTGTTGTGCACTATGGGTAAATATAGAGAAAATTACATAGACTAGACATAGACTAGACATAGACTAGACATAGACTAGACATAGACTAGACATAGACTAGACATAGACTAGACATAGACTAGACATAGACTAGACATAGACTAGACTAGACTAGACATAGACTAGACATAGACTAGACATAGACTAGACATAGACTAGACATAGACTAGACATAGACTAGACATAGACTAGACTAGACATAGACTAGACATAGACTAGACATAGACTAGACATAGACTAGACATAGACTAGACATAGACTAGACATAGACTAGACATAGACTAGACATAGACTAGACATAGACTAGACATAGACTAGACATAGACTAGACATAGACTAGACATAGACTAGACATAGACTAGACATAGACTAGACATAGACTAGACATAGACTAGACATAGACTAGACATAGACTAGACATAGACTAGACATAGACTAGACATAGACTAGACATAGACTAGACATAGACTAGACATAGACTAGACATAGACTAGACATAGACTAGACATAGACTAGACATAGACTAGACATAGACTAGACATAGTAGACATAGACTAGACATAGACTAGACATAGACTAGACATAGACTAGACATAGACTAGACATAGACTAGACATAGACTAGACATAGACTAGACATAGACTAGACATAGAGACATAGACTAGACATAGACTAGACATAGACTAGACATAGACTAGACATAGACTAGACATAGACTAGACATAGACTAGACATAGACTAGACATAGACTAGACATAGACTAGACATAGACTAGACATAGACTAGACATAGACTAGACATAGACTAGACATAGACTAGACATAGACTAGACATAGACTAGACATAGACTAGACATAGACTAGACATAGACTAGACATAGACTAGACATAGACTAGACATAGACTAGACATAGACTAGACATAGACTAGACATAGACTAGACATAGACTAGACATAGACTAGACATAGACTAGACATAGACTAGACATAGACTAGACATAGACTAGACATAGACTAGACATAGACTAGACATAGACTAGACATAGACTAGACATAGACTAGACATAGACTAGACATAGACTAGACATAGACTAGACATAGACTAGACATAGACTAGACATAGACTAGACATAGACTAGACATAGACTAGACATAGACTAGACATAGACTAGACATAGACTAGACATAGACTAGACATAGACTAGACTAGAATAGACTAGACATAGACTAGACATAGACTAGACATAGACTAACATAGACTAGACATAGACTAGACATAGACTAGAAATAGACATAGGACATAGACTAGACATAGACTAGACATAGACTAGACATAGACTAGAACATAGACTAGACATAGACTAGACATAGACTAGACATAGACTAGACATCGACTAGACATAGACTAGACATAGACTAGACATCGACTAGACATAGACTAGACATAGACTAGACATAGACTAGACATAGACTAGACATAGACTAGACATAGACTAGACATAGACTAGACATAGACTAGAACATAGACTAAGACATAGACTAGACATAGACTAGACATAGAGACTAGACCATAGACTAGACATAGACTAGACATAGACTATCCTAGACTAGACATAGACTAGACATAGACTAGACATAGACTAGACATAGACTAGACATAGACTAGACATAGACTAGACATAGGACTGGACATAGACTAGACATAGACTAGACATAGACTAGACATAGACTAGACATAGACTAGACATAGACTAGACATAGACTAGACATAGACTAGACATAGACTAGACATAGACTAGACATAGACTGACATAGACTAGACATAGACTAGACATAGACTAGACATAGACTAGACATAGACTAGACATAGACTAGACATAGACTAGACATAGACTAGACATAGACTAGACATAGACTAGACAATAGACTAGACATAAGCCTCTGTATACTTTGTGGTATTAGTGCCATGGCATAAATAAATACAATTTCCAAACCATAGTGCACTACCAGCGGATCGCATTAAATGTATGTATGTGGGTTTGTGTCAGTATATACATACATATGGTACTTATGTATGTTTTGGGTAAACACATGTATTGTTGACGCGTTTAGACAGACATATGGCCGGAAGCAAATACCTGATTTCCCCAGATAACAATGTGTAAGAACTAACGGATTTTCACTAACGTTATTTATACTTACATACCAACATTTATATGTATCAGAATTAATGTTTTAGTAGTTTTTATATATTATTTTCATGTCGCCAACTATGATGCTAAAGTAACTACCAATAGCAGTAGTAACAGCTACAGCAAATAGCGACAACAACCGTTACAACACATCAGTTTTAAATTATTGTTTGTTATTTATTGTTTAGTTTGTATTTGTGCAAGTGGTTGTATGCTTGTGTGTATGTTGTATATGGGAATATGTGCAACCTACAGAGTTAAAATGGTTGAAGTCTATAGTTTGAAGAGCTAATGTTTACTTTAACAAACAAACTAGAAATAGTAGTACCATAAACTGTAGTTTTAGTGTTTGTTGTTGCTGCTGTTATACTAGTTGTTGCTGCTGCTGCTGCTACTACTGTTGTTTATACTCCTGTTGTGTTTCAGTATAAATACGTACAAATGATGCTTAACATAACAAGGTGCACATACACATAAACATACGACCATTTATAGTAGATGAATTGTTAAATTCACATACAATTTATGTATATGTTAGAATGTACATATGTTTATGTATTTGTGTATTTGTTCGTACAAATACATTTAAACACATGTTTATGTGCTGTTGTGTGTTTATATTCACTATAATATGTTAGGATTATAGAGCAATTTATTCAAGTGGGCTTAAGGACACACACACTTAAGTACATACATATATCTATATGTATACTGAATATATATACATAGGTGTAGTACTTTAGAGGTAGGTTAGTTAGTTTGTGGTAGTACGTAGGTACTGCAACTAACTACCAACACATGTGGAGTGTAAATCATTTATATGTATATGTTTGTGTGCTTGTTTATATGTGTATGCATTTGTAATCGTGTTTAGGTCAGCATTTATTCATTTATTTATTTTTATGTTTTGTTATTTTACGTATGGAGATTTTCATATTTTTTGAATAATTAGGGATTCCCGATAACCCGAATCGTTAGAGGTGGTAAATAAAGCTGGTCCAAACAGTTAAATCGACATTAATGTCATATATCAACGGCCTTATGGAGATAGTGCGTTTTTGTTGGAACAAAAAGTATTCCAAATATTACAAACTGCTGAAATATGCACTCAACATCATAGGGAACTTGTACTCAATGCAACAGATCCATTTGAAAATGATTGAAATGATAATGATCAGTTTGAAATGGAATCGTATTGTTGCCAGAAAATCGCGTTTTCACTAAAAAATTGGGTTTTCATGTGGTATTTTCTCCAGAATCTAAAATTCTCTAGAAAATTTTCACTTGAAAACTCCATATCCATCTAATGGAATCATCCATATTCTACTATTTTTTAAAAACAACCTGATTTCTTTAGTTAGTTTGTTGTATTTGAAACATACATACATACTTTTTTCAATACAATATTGTACGTTTTTTTCTGCACATTTCTAAAACATTTCATTAACACGTTTACATTACTAACAACACACATCGTAACGCTGACACCCAATTTATAGAGGATTTATAAAAGCAAATTACCACAGCTTTAGCTAGATTTACTAAGGGAACTAGGTGCGAGGCGTGTATTTACAACTTAAAACCAAAATCCTGAAAACATAAATTTTTATTAAAGCAGCTATTTATTAGTGTATGTAGTAACAACAACAACGACATGACAATGTATTTATTTATAATTATTAATGAATTGATGTTTAGAAAACGATTTTAGACTACAGCGATAATTACAATAGATGGCAGGCAGGCAGGCTAACTAAACCAACAAGCAGAGTTACTTCATGCAGTTTTTACAACAGGCATGACATGAATAAATAAAATATTTATTTAAAAAAAGGCACAATTTATATTTTAAAATTATGTTTAAATTTAAAACATCAATTACAACACGTAGTTGTTTAGTAACAATTAAATTTAAATTTATTTTTAGCAGCAGGCTTTAGAAAATATTGCCTTTCTGCTTATTGTTTAAGTAATTTTCCCCAAAATTAATTATAAAATTTTAGGAAAATGTTTTATCAAAAAAATTTTAAATGATTTTTCAATAATTTATTTTTAATTATTTATTTGGAAATTAAACAAAACATCTACGAACCTCAGCTTAATTACATTTTCCATTAGTAGTGGTAATGTGATTGCTATTAGTGCTAAAATTAGCACTTCCGTTTCCATGAAATGTAAATGTTATACATTTTTGTCTCTTCTATGTTTTCCAAAAGTGTCATTTTGCTTTTTTTTTTTTGTTGTTGCTGTTTTATTTTGTTTAAATTTAACAAAATAAGAGAAAAAATGTGTCATGTCTAAAATTGTTTTGTAAAAGTTTTTGAAAAATAAATAGACTAATAGACTGAAAGAGATGTAGTGTGTGGCTTTACTAATTGAAGTTAAAAAACATAAAGTGGTTTACGATGTTTTTAATTTTTTGTTTTGTTTTGTGAATAAAAAACAAACTTCAAAATGTCATTCTTGTTTGATGTCAATGTGTTTTTTTTAATACTTCTGTGTTTCATTTAGTTTTTGATATATGGAAATAATTATCTGACAAATGTTTAAATAACATTTCGAAATTATACCATGGCTGAAGTAATCTGTTCAAATTTTGTTTATAAATATGCCTCAAAATTTTTTTAATAAATTGTTTGGTTTTACATGTTTAGTTTTTTCCTAAAATTTGGAAGGGGGGGAAGGGGGGGGGAAAGGGGAAAGGGGAAAGGGCGAGAGAGAGAAGGAAGGGGGAAAACAGAAAAAAGAGGGCAGCAGAAGAGAGAAGGGCGCCAGAGAGAGAGAAGCCCGAACGAACGAACGAACGAACGAACGAACGAAAACGAACGAACGAAACGAAACGAACGAAGAACGAACGAACGAACGAACGAACGAACGAACGAACGAACGAACGAACGAACGAACGAACGAACGAACGAAACGAAACGAACGAACGAACGAACGAAACGAACGAACGAACGAAGAACGAACGAACGAACGACAACGAACGAACGAACGAACGAACGAACGAACGAACGAACGAACGAACGAACGAACGAAAGAACGAACGAACGAACGAACGAACAACGAACGAACGAACGACCTAACAACGAACGAACGAACGAACTACCTACTAACGAACGAACGAACGAACGAACGAAACGAAACTAACGAACTAACTAACAAAACGAACTAACGAACTAACTAACTAACTAACTAACGAACTAACTAACGAACTAACTAACTAACTAACTAACTACCTACTAACGAACTAACTAACTAACTAACTAACTAACTAACTAACTAACTACTAACTAACTAACTAATTAACTAACTAACTAACCACTATAATATTCAAGATAAATGCCTGATTATGAAAAACAAAACACATTTATTATTCGTAACTGGTGTAGGGTACCATGAGGTATGCCACGCCCGTCTGTATTCTCATACTTGTTTTGTGATAAATTTTAAAGTACAAATTCTCGACCAAAAAAGTACCAAAATATGCATTTCTTATTAATTATCATTTCATCAGAATTTCATCAGAACTGTACATCTTTATAATATTGAAAAGTACAATTTGAAGAACAAAAATTTACCTAAATAGAACTCTTACTCAATGATGGCCATTTGGTTTCATTTTGGTGTCATATTAAAGAAAAATCAAAAAGTACCATTTGAACGAAAAAGTACCAACAAGTTCTCTTAGAGATTCTTATTTGACCCTTTAGGTTTCTAGAAAAATCAAAAATATTTTTTACCATGTTCAAGAATATCCATTACGTACCATCTGAATAACGAAAAAGTACCATATAATTTCATCTTTATGATTCTTATTTAATCAAAACCATGTACATTAAACATTCATATATTTTGTTGAAATTCGAAAAATTTTGATTACAAGGATTAAATTATTATAGTCTGTTGAAAGTACTATGAAAAAAGTACCACTTTCCCTTTTACACATAGGAACAGACTTATTCGAGGATTTGATTTTTAAAGTAAAATTAATTTTTAAATTTTTATAACAATGATAAAAGTTAAACGATACCAATCTGTTAAAAAAAAATATATTTTGAAAAAGTACCAAACTTTCTAGGCCTTAGCAACAGAATTACAAATGACACTGTAGCTAAATGAATTATTTTTAAAATTTGTGTCAAAACATTTTCCTTAAATGTCAAAATTTCTTTACCCAATAATATAAATTATATTGTTATGATTACTACTTTAAAAAATAGATAAGGTACTAAAAAGGTACCCAAATACCGTATTAACCCTTTTATTAAATTAACTTTTATTACAATTTTTGTTCTTCTTTTCATTTACAGAAATACACTGGCAAATGTACATGCAATGCGTCTGATATCCTAGAAGCCATCAAAGACAACGATATTTTAAGAGAAACATTAAGAGGTCCACCAGGACTGCCGGGTAAAGAAGGCAAAACTGGAGCTCCGGGACGTACGGTAAGTTAGACTGAAAAATAAAAAGAATAATAAAAATTTTAATAAAAAATATATACGAAAATTTTGAACAAAATATACTCTTTATTGAATTTTTGTTTAAGTTAAAAAAATAAACATTTATCGTGCATTTTGTATTTTTTTTTACATGAAACTTACAAAAACCAAATATTAAAACAATCAAATATCCCCTTATCCCGATTTGTATTGTTACAGACGAATATAACGATTGAGGTAAACATTTTAATTTGATTTTGATTGGCATATTCTGTTAACATATTTAACAAATTTAACAAGTTTTAACAAAAAAATAAAATAACTAAATTCAGCCTCAAACTAATTTTTTCACTAACAAATTTCAACTAATTGTACAAATATTTCAAATAATAACAAATTTGTTAACCCTAGCACTCAATGGATGTAATTGAAATTTATTAAAGCCAATTTTAACTTTACACTTTAATACTAATTCAGTAATTTTCTAATAAAAATTGTAACTAAAAACTTTTATTTATGGAATGAAAACAATTATGTATATATATGGTGGAAGTTAAGAAATACAATTTATTGATGAAGACCTCTAAACTTTTGAAGGGTTTTTCTTTTCTCCCTCCCCAATAATTTTAAGAACAAAACTAGAACTGAACTAGAACTGAACTTGAACTGAACTAGAACTGAACTAGAACTGAACTAGAACTGAACTAGAACTGAACTGAACTGAACTGAACTAGAACTGAACTAGAACTGAACTAAAACTGAACTAGAACTGAACTAGAACTGAACTAGAACTGAACTAGAACTGAACTAGAACTGAACTAGAACTGAACTAGAACTGAACTAGAACTGAACTAGAACTGAACTAGAACTGAACTAGAACTGAACTTGAACTGAACTAGAACTGAACTAGAACTGAACTAGAACTGAACTAGAACTGAACTAGAACTGAACTAGAACTGAACTAGAACTGAACTAGAACTGAACTAGAACTGAACTAGAACTGAACTAGAACTGAACTAGAACTGAACTAGAACTGATCTAGAACTGAACTAGAACTGAACTAGAACTGAACTAGAACTGAACTAGAACTGAACTAGAACTGAACTAGAACTGAACTAGAACTGAACTAGAACTGAACTAGAACTAAACTAGAACTGAACTAGAACTGAACTAGAACTGCACTAGAACTGAACTAGAACTGAACTAGAACTGAACTAGAACTGAACTAGAACTAGAACTGAACTAGAACTGAACTAGAAACTGAACTAGAACTGAACTAGAACTGAACTAGAACTGAACTAGAACTGAACTAGAACTGAACTAGAACTGAACTAGAACTGAACTAGAACTGAACTAGAACTGAACTAGAACTGAACTAGATCTGAACTAGAACTGAACTAGAACTGAACTAGAACTGAACTAGAACTGAACTAGAACTGAACTAGAACTGAACTAGAACTGAACTAGAACTGAACTAGAACTGAACTAGAACTGAACTAGAACTGAACTAGAACTAGAACTGACTAGAACTGAACTAGAACTGAACTAGAACTGAACTAGAACTGAACTAGAACTGAACTAGAACTGAACTAGAACTGAACTAGAACTGAACTAGAACTGAACTAGAACTGAACTAGAACTGAACTAGAACTGAACTAGAACTGAACTAGAACTGAACTAGAACTGAACTAGAACTGAACTAGAACTGAACTAGAACTGAACTAGAACTGAAACTAGAACTGACTAGAACTGAAACTAGAACTGAACTAGAACTGAACTAGAACTGGACTAGAACTGAACTAGAACTGAACTAGAAAACTGAACTAGAACTGAACTAGAAACTGAACTAGAACTGAACTAGAACTGAACTAGAACTGAACTAGAACGGAACTAGAACTGAACTAGAACTGAACTAGAACTGAACTAGAACTGAACTAGAACTGAACTAGAACTGAACTAGAACTGAACTAGAACTGAACTAGAACTGAACTAGAACTGCACTAGAACGAACTAGAAGAACTGAACTAGAACTGAACTAGACTGAACTAGAACTGACAAAACTGAACTAGCAACTGAACTAGAACTGAACTGAACTAGAACTGAACTAGAACTGAACTAGAACTGAACTAGAACTGAACTAGAACTGAACTAGAAACTGAACTAGAACTGAACTAGAACTGAACTAGAACTGAACTAGAACTAGAACTGAACTAGATAAGAACTGAACTAGAACTAGAACTGAACTAGAACTGAACTAGAACTGAACTAGAACTGACTAGAACTGAACTAGAACTGAACTAGAACTGAACTAGAACTGAACTAGAACTGAACTAGAACTGAACTAGAACTGAACTAGAACTGAACTAGAACTGAACTAGAACTGAACTAGAACTGAACTAGAACTGAACTAGAACTGAACTAGAACTGAACTAGAACTGACTAGAACTGAACTAGAAAACTGAACTAGAACTGAACTAGAACTGAACTAGAACTGAACTAGAACTGAACTAGAACTGACTAGAACTGACTAGAACTGAACTAGAACTGAACTAGAACTGAACTAGAACTGAACTAGAACTGAACTAGAACTGAACTAGAACTGAACTAGAACTGAACTAGAACTGAACTAGAACTGAACTAGAACTGAACTAGAACTGAACTAGAACTGAACTAGAACTGAACTAGAACTGAACTAGAACTGAACTAGAACTGAACTAGAACTGAACTAGAACTGAACTAGAACTGAACTAGAACTGAACTAGAACTGAACTAGAATGAACTAGAATGAACTAGAACTGAACTAGAACTGAACTAGAACTGAACTAGAACTGAACTAGAACTGAACTAGAACTGAACTAGAACTGAACTAGAACTGAAATAGAACTGAAATAGAACTGAACTAGAACTGAACTAGGACTAAACTAGCACTAAACTAGAACTGAACTGGAACTAAACTAACATTTTGTGGTTCCTTCCCCTGCCCAATACTTTCTTAGAAGGTTTATGCAAATGCATTTTTAATATAAAACAATACTGGTATGCAAACAGAAAACAAAGTAAACCACAAATGGAAAAAAGTACAAAAATAAAACCATAAAATGAAAACAGAAAAAAATCCTCAAACAGTAAAGCTTAAAAAACGGAAACCGATCAAGAACTCTCCAATCAACATGGTTAAAGACAATTTATGATTTTAACAAAGTTAATCTATTTACAAAAGTAAAAAATTTTCAAAAACAAATTATACACTTTTACAACAAGCTTTCACTGTCCGATATATAAAGGCATCCTGTACATTTATATGACAAGCATTAATGATAAAAATCTAAACAACAAGGAAATATGACTAAAACACAGATACATTTGATGACATTTTCTCTACAGTTTTCTATCTTTTCATTTCAAATGTTTTTTTGTGGATGAAATATTTTTACTTCCATTTCATTTTGAACTTCATCATCAAACATCAACAAAATGCAACAAATGTACAATTTGTTGTAAAAATTATTTACTATAGAGAATAGATGAAAAATTGTGGCATATGTGTGGAAAGAAAAGAAATCTTAAAGTTAATGGGTCAATCTCGAAACAGTGGTGGAGATGAGTGTAGATATATTTATTTATGTTATTTAGAGTGACTGGGCAGTTATAGTGAAAGCCTTTGGCAGGAATTGAACCTGCGTACCCTTGACTAGTAGACTAAAGATGTGTTTCATAACTATTTGCAAGGAATATTTCATGACCTAAAGTATTTAAAAATTTTTAAAATATATTTAAATATTTAATTGTAAACTAAACTCTGTTTATTATGTAGGGTGCTTTGCAAATTTCTATCAGCTCTTTACATTTTCTTATCTAAGTATGTATTTTTTCAACTTGTTTTTAAATAACATATATTTTTCTCACAGTTGTTATTCTCTTGTAAATTCCTTCAACTGTGTTTTATTTAGATTTTGTATTTTTCTGCATTTATGTTTATTTATATTTGTCCAATTCTCTTGTTGTATATTTTGTCAAGTTGAAAATGTAACACAAATAATACAGACACTGGAAAATATTTATGCATAATATATACATTCCCTTTAGTTTTCAGGGAGTCAGAGTATCCATTTTAATCAATTTTATTTCAAATGTCTAACTTCTTTGACTAGAATTTATAAAGTTGTGTGCCATTCGACTGGCATGTAAAGAGTGATCATTCTTCTCGCAATGCAGGGCAATTTTTATAAAAAAGTTATTTTCATCAAAATATGTATTTATTTGTATATGTATGTAGTAGGAAATGGTTACAAGCAAAGTATAATAACAGTAATGCGTAAGTTTACTGTGTTTTTATATAACTATAAATATTTTTGCATACTTACTTGGGCATGTATACGGAAGTAAATTCTTTTAATGTAAATGTCTCCTATTACTTAAGAGAGATGTTGCTAACGCAACAACACAACTTTTGGAAAATTGCAGTAAAAGGAAATATTTATACCATTCACTGCTCTAAGGAACCTAGCCTTACTTGGAAAATATTTTTGTTTTCAAAAAATGTATATGGTATTCAACGGTTTTATTATGGCAGTTACTGAGAGACAATCAGCAATAGGTTGACCTATTTTTAGCAATAGTTTTTTATGATTTGCTAAAAATTCAGATTTTTACTAAAAATTCAGATTTTTACTAAAAATTCATGTTTTTACTAAAAATTCAGATTTTACAAAAAAATTCAGATTTTTACTAAAAACTCAGATTTTTACTAAAAATTCAGATTGTTACTAAAAATTCTGATTGTTACTAAAAATTCGGATTGTTACTAAAAATTCAGATTTGTACTAAGAATTCAAATTTTTACTAAAAATTCATGATTTCACTAAAAATTTAAATTTTTTCTAAAAAATTCGGATTTTTGCAAAAAATTCAGATTTTTACTAAAAACTCATATTTTTACTAAAAATTCAGATTTATACTAAAAATTCAGATTTTTACCAAAAATTCAGATTTTTACTAAAAATTCAGATTTTTACTAAAAATTCAGATTTTTACTAAAAATTAAAATTTTTACAAAAAATTCAGATTTTCACCAAAAATTCGGACTAAAAATTCAGATAATTACTATAATTCATATTTTTACTAAAAATTCAGTTTTGTACAAAAAAATTAAGATTTGTACTAAAAATTCAGATTTTTACTAAAAAAGCCGATTTTTACTAACAATTCGAATTTTTACTAAAAATTCGGATTTTAAAAATGCAGATTTTCAGTTAGTTAGTTAGTTAGTTATTTATTTAGTAGTTAGTTAGTTAGTTAGTTAGTTAGTTAGTTAGTAGTTAGTTAGTTAGTTAGTTTAGTTAGTAGTTAGTTAGGTAGTTAGTTAGTAGTTAGTTAGTTCGTTAGTTAGTTAGTTAGTAGTTAGTAGTTAGTTAGTTAGTTGTTAGTTAGTTAGTAGTTAGTTAGTTAGTTAGTTAGTTAGTTAGTAGTTAGTTAGTCTCGTTAGTTAGTTAGTTAGTTAGTGAGTGTAGTTAGTTTAGTTAGTTAGTTAGTTAGTTAGTTAGTAGTTGTTAGTTAGTTAGTTAGTAGTAGTAGTTAGTTAGTTAGTTAGTTAGTTAGTAGTTAGTAGTTAGTAGTTAGTAGTTAGTTAGTTAGTTAGTTAGTTAGTTAGTAGTTAGTTAGTTTAGTTAGTTAGGTTAGTTAGTTCGTTAGTTAGTAGTTAGTTAGTTAGTAGTAGTAGTTAGTTAGTTAGTAGTTAGTTAGTTAGTTAGTTAGTTAGTTAGTTAGTTAGTTAGGTAGTTAGTTAGTTAGTTAGTTAGTTAGTTAGTTAGTAGTTAGTTAGTTAGTAGTTAGGTAGTTAGTAGTTAGTTAGTTAGTAGTTAGTTAGTAGTTAGTTAGTTAGTTAGTTAGTTAGTTAGTTAGTTAGTAGTTAGTTAGTAGTAGTAGTTAGTTAGTTAGTTAGTTAGTTAGTTAGTTAGTTAGTTAGTAGTTAGTTAGTTTTAGTAGTAGTAGTTAGTAGTTAGTTAGTTAGTTAGTTAGTTAGTTAGTTAGTTAGTGTAGTTAGTTAGTTAGTTAGTTAGTTAGTTAGTAGTTAGTAGTTAGTAGGTAGTAGTTAGTGTTAGTTAGTAGTTAGTTAGTTAGTAGTTAGTTAGTTAGTTAGTAGTAGTTGTAGTTAGTTAGTTAGTTAGTTAGTTAGTTAGTTAGTAGTATGTTAGTTAGTAGTTAGTTAGTTAGTTAGTTAGTTATTTTTGTAGTTAGTTAGTTAGTTAGTTAGTTAGTTAGTTAGTTAGTAGTTAGTTAGTTAGTTAGTAGTTAGTTAGTAGGTAGTTAGGTTAGGTAGTTAGTAGTTAGTTAGTAGTTAGTTAGTTAGTTAGTTAGTTAGTTAGTTAGTTAGTTAGTTAGTTAGTTAGTTAGTTAGTTAGTTAGTTAGTTAGTTAGTTAGTTAGTTAGTTAGTTAGTTAGTTAGTTAGTTAGTAGTTAGGTTAGTTAGTTAGTTAGTTAGTTAGTTAGTTAGTTAGTTAGTTAGTTAGTTCGTTAGTTAGTTAGTAGTTAGTTAGTTAGTAGTTAGTTAGTTAGTTAGTTAGTTAGTAGTTAGTTAGTTAGTTAGTTAGTTAGGTTAGTTAGTAGTTAGTTAGTTAGTTAGTTAGTTAGTTAGTTAGTTAGTAGTTAGTTAGTTAGTAGTTAGTTAGTTAGTTAGTTAGTTAGTTAGTAGTTAGTTAGTTAGTTAGTTAGTTAGTTAGTTAGTTAGTTAGTTAGTAGTTAGTTAGTAGTTAGTTAGTTAGTTAGTAGTTAGTTAGTTAGTTAGTTAGTTAGTTAGTTAGTAGTTAGTTAGTTAGTTAGTTAGTTAGTTAGTAGTTAGTAGTTAGTTAGTTAGTTAGTAGTTAGTTAGTTAGTTAGTATGTTAGTTGTTAGTTAGTAGTAGTTAGTTAGTTAGTTAGTTAGTTAGTTAGTTAGTTAGTTAGTTAGTTAGTTAGTTAGGAAAGAAGAACAATCAGGAAACCAGTTAGCCGGGAAGTAACAAAGCTTTTTAATCCTAATTAAGTACTTTATTTCCGTAGTGGGCTTATCTCTCCACTATATTAACGCCATTCAATGCCTGAAATTTTACAAACAATCTATACTTTTACATTAAATCCATAAGTGCTGAATCTTCGACTCCATGTTAATGTTATAAAAAGTATTTATTATTATGTCAATCCAAAGGAGACCATAAAATCTTTAAGATATCTTTTCTTAAATCCTTTACAAAAAAATATCCTCTAAATATTTACTTTCAACCAAGAAAAACTTAATTCTGAATGAAATTCTGATGCTAAAAACTTGTTTAGAAAACGTCGTTCACTTTTCGTTCTTCTTTGGCTTAAAATGTTAGTAATTCAAATGCATTTCAGAATATTTTCCATTTTTATCTCAATTTTAGAATAGTATACAGCCATGCACTAAAAGCTCATATAATCATACATGGAAAATACACTGACAGACATAAATTCACATGCATATACTACACGAGTATCAACATTTTACAGTTTCGTTTTTTTTTTTACATATAAATTTATTCTAATACGGTTATAAAAATGTATGTGTGTGTGTGTGGGATTTTTCTTTATCAACATGCCCAAATGTCAAGCAGGAGAATTTATACAAAATCCTTATCGTAACTAAAAGAAGTTCTGTTTTTTTTTTTTTCTGTGAAAAAATATAGGTATGAAAAATGATAAAAATAAGAAATACATTTTTCTATACCTTAGAGGGGTGCAAATGTGCATAAATGTATAAAAATAAGAAGTAGTTTTGTGGCTGATAGTAAAAATATCTTGAAACAGTTTTTTTTCTGTTGCTGTTGTTGTTACAACATACGCATACTTGAGCATCTTTAAAGGAGGGTGACCACTTTCTTACTTTATTGACGAAGCCCAACAATTCTATATGATGTCTATGTATCCTTTCCATTTTGGCAAACGAAAACTCATATACAAATGATAAGTATGAGTCAAAAGAGATACATAGCTTCAATTGCCATGTAAGTGTTCCCCAAGTATGGACAGAGACTTGAACTACAGGGTTGATATAATGTTCAACTATTAAATTGTGAAATAAAGTTGTGAATTACGTATACATTTATTTGAAATAAAAATTAAATTAGGAAAATATTTATAAAATTTGAATATGTGTGGGAAAAATTTAATATGAAAGACTTAAAGGTTTTTCAAAGATAACGTTTGAGGCTTTAGTTTTCCAGTTTTTGTAGCCAAATTATTAAGGTTACAAAACTTTCCCAGTAAACTATATATTTAAAATATTCACTTTAAATAGTTAATTCCCTTGGCCCATCATAATAATCATTTATTTCTATATTATAATGATTATTCTTCTTCTTTTCCTACCCCAAAAAATTTACATTCATTTATTTTATTTAATATTTTTCCGTTTGTTTTCATTTTGAAAATCCAGCCTCTTGTGGAAAGAAGTCTCATGCAATATATTAAGCGTAAAACGGTTGGTTTCAGTAATTCTTATTCTTTTTTTTTTTTTTGGGTATTATTTATTAATAATATTTGTTTTTGTATTTAGATTGCGTTTCCTTGGTCAAAATTAAACCATAATCTTAACAAATTTCCCCCTATAAATCAAACTAAAATTAAAAAAAATATATATATAAGAGCTTCATCTTAGTCTTCTTGTTCATCTGCTCGAGAGTAAGAAATATTTGAGGCAAACCATAAGTATTCCGCTAAATATATCCAACCATTGGAAAAATAAAACAAAAAGAAAAACATCTTCCTAAGAACCACTAGAGAATGACGTCGAGTGGCAAAACATAAACCCACAGCAGGGAAAGAAAGTGGAAATAAAAAAAAAATATTGTTTATGCGTTTCATAATCTCTAGACATTAAAGTAATCATAAGATGTTGTTATTACTTAAGTACGAAGTTAAAATATTTCGAATGCGATGTACCTATGTGTATTTACTTAAATGAAAACCTTAAAACTTATTTAATCATAAATGGTCATTTACTTTAATTTATAAAAATTTCTGCACTTATTTAAAAGGGTGTTTCTTTAATTTCTTTTGCTAAGGATAGTTAAACTTTATATTGTTTATTATCTAACCACCAACCTATTATAGATTGTTAAGAAACTCACACACATTTAGTTTGCATTACAACGACTGATGATATATGGCAAAATGTCGGAAATTCCGGTATGGCCACCATCATTGCTAATCCCCTTTTACTTATAGCAATTAATTTAATCCGATAAGTAGAAAAGAAACATACTTTAACTATGCAGATTTAAAAACAACTTTAACATACAACAACAAGAAGGAAAAATAAACGCTCACATGCAAACCAAATTGTGGAGAGTTTCATAAAGGACAAGAACCGAACTAAACCAGAATCAAAACAGAACCAAAAAGAACTAAAATAGAACACCAACTGAACTAAAACATACATAACCAGAACAGAACTATAACAGAACCAGAAGACAAATAGAACAAAACTAGCACCGAACTAGAACAGAACTAGAACGGAACTAGAACAGAACTAGAACAGAACTAGAACAGAACTAGAACAGAACTAGAACAGAACTAGAACAGAACTAGAACAGAACTAGAACTAGAACAGAACTAGAACAGAACTAGAACAGAACTAGAACAGAACTAGAACAGAACTAGAACAGAACTAGAACAGAACTAGAACAGAACTAGAATAGAACTAGAACAGAACTAGAACAGAACTAGAACAGAACTAGAAACAGAACTAGAACGAAACTCTAGAACAGAACTAGAACAGAACTAGAACAGAACTAGAACAGAACTAGAACAGAACTAGAACAGAACTAGAACAGAACTAGAACAGAACTAGAACAGAACTAGAACAGAACTAGAACAGAACTAGAACAGAAAACTAGAACAGAACTAGAACAGAACATAACAGAACTAAAACAGAACTAGAAGAGAACTAGAACAGAACTAGAACAGAACTAGAACAGAACTAGAACAGAACTAAAACAGAACTAAAACAGAACTAGAACAGAACTAGAACAGAACTAGAACAGAACTAGAACAGAACTAGAACAACTGAACAGAACTAGAACAGAACTAGAACAGAACTAGAACAGAACTTGAACAGAACTAGAACAGAACTAGAACAGAACTAGAACAGAACTAGAACAGAACTAGAACAGAACTAGAACAGAACTAGAACAGAACTAGAACAGAACTAGAACAGAACTAGAACAGAACTAGAACAGAACTAGAACAGAACTAGAACAGAACTAGAACAGAACTAGAACAGAACTAGAACAGAACTAGAACAGAACTAGAACAGAACTATAACAAAACTAGAACAGAACTAGAACAGAACTAGAACAGAACTAGAACAGAACTAGAACAGAACTAGAACAGAACTAGAACAGAACTAGAACAGAACTAGAACAGAACTAGAACAGACTAGAACAGAACTAGAACAGAACTAGAACAGAACTAGAACAGAACTAGAACAAAACTAGAACAGAACTAGAACAGAACTAGAACAGAACAGAACTAGAACAGAACTAGAACAGAACTAGAACAGAACTAGAACAGAACTAGAACAGAACTAGAACAGAACTAGAACAGAACTAGAACAGAACTAGAACAGAACTAGAACAGAACTAGAACAGAACTAGAACAGAACTAGAACAGAACTAGAACAGAACTAGAACAGAACTAGAACAGAACTAGAACAGAACTAGAACAGAACTAGAACAGAACTAGAACAGAACTAGAACAGAACTAGAACAGAAACTAGAACAGAACTAGAACAGAACTAGAACAGAACTAGAACAGAACTAGAACAGAACTAGAACGGAACTAGAACAGAACTGAGTTAGTACTGAATAAACAAACAAAGACTATTTTGGAAGCAAAATTGTATCGAACGTTAAAAAACTAATCGTCTTAAAGTAGTTGTATCTGGGATTTGGAAATACTGGCGATTTGTTCTCGGTCTTTAGTAGAAAAGAAATTAATGTTCAATAATACTTTGACAATATGAACAATAATTAAGAAATAAGTATATTTGAGAAATTTCTCCGAATATTTATTACAAGTTAAAATTTTTGAATTTAAATTTATAAATCAGGAAATACAGCTAAAATTACTTGTTATATTTAAGTAGTACTATTAATGCCTTTAAACCACCTCCAGCGAGATTTTTCCATGGAGTTAAAACCTCAATTAGAAAATGATTTGTTTAGGGTCATTAAAATGAAACTCCCCCTTTCAAAGATTCCAACACGCATATACTGACACATACATATTTATACATATACACATACTTACTAGTTTTCCCACCAAAAGAGTTTCAAGTTTAACACCAACACTTAAACAACAACAAAGTACTACCACAACAACAAGAACGACAACAACAATAAAATAAAAACAATAACAACAATATTGTAACACGCAATCATCAAGAAAACATGATTATTTCTTGTAGTTTTTCTTTTTATTTTATTGTGATAAATTTTGTGCAGAAAAACACATGAAAAATGTGTTGTTTTCAGTTTTTTTTTTTATTTTGTCTTAAAGAAACGATTTTACCCTCCCACTTCTTTTCTCTAAAGGCAGTTGAAGTCATAAAAGTATCTGACAAGGAGTGTCAATGTAGTGTAAATTTTATGGCCCTAAAAAAAGCTTTTAATTTTTTCATGTTGTTTTTTTTTTATTTTTATCTACCAAAAATTAAAGTTGCTACTTTTCTTAACTTAAATATTTGTGTTTGTCACAGAGGGAGAGAGTGAGAAGGGAAAAAATAAAAGGAAATAAAAATGTATAAAACAAATTCACAACCACATAAAAATTACCCATAATTTGTCTTTGTCTTTAAGCCATAAACACACCTTAGTTTATTTTACTACTGTAACTGCTAAATACTACTACTACCACCTACTACTACAGCTGCTAGTACTACTTAACTCTACTCCCTTAACCACTCCACTTTTACTGGACTTGTATAGCTATCTTATGCTTTTAGTATTTATACACAATATTTGTATGGCTTTTTATTTTTATTGCTAATATTTAGTATTTGTCTTAAATGAATAAAACAACTCATTAATTTTATGTGTTTTCTTTGTTTCTTCCTTCGATTTCTTCTCTAGGGTGCTACTGGGGTACCAGGTGAACGCGGTGCCCCCGGTCCTAAAGGTGACCGCGGCGAAAGGGGCGATCCTGGTCCTCGTGGTCCCGAAGGTCTGCAAGGCAACAAAGGTGAACCAGGTGTCGATGGTATGCCTGGCGTAATGGGTCCTCCCGGACCGCCAGGTCCACCTGGTTTGCCAGAGAATTATGATGTAAGTATTGCACTGATATTTTATTATAATTACATATTTAACTTTTATTTTTTATAGTATCTTAATTTTTATAAAAAAATGCATAATTTTCTATCAAACATTGATTAATCTTTTCTTTATCTAATCGGGTAATTTTTTACTTAAATGCTATATCGGCTGTGAAATTCTGAGAGCAAAACGTTCTCCACTGATCGTACATTTTTGTTATAAAAGATTAAAATCGTGAAAATCATATCAAAGGAATTTGGATTAAAAAAAATATATTTAGTTCAGTTCTAGTTCAGTTCTAGTTCAGTTCTAGTTCAGTTCTAGTTCAGTTCTAGTTCAGTTCTAGTTCAGTTTTAGTTCAGTTCTAGTTCAGTTCTAATTCAGTTCTAGTTCAGTTCTAGTTCAGTTCAGTTCAGGTTCTAGTTCAGTTCTAGTTCAGTTTTAGTTCAGTCTAGTTCAGTTCTAGTTCAGTTCTAGTTCAGTTCTAGTTCAGTTCTAGTTCAGTTCTAGTTCCGTTCTTAGTTCAGTTCTAGTTCAGTTCTAGTTCAGTCTCGTTCAGTTCTAGTTCAGTCTAGTTCAGTTCTAGTTCAGTTCTAGTTCAGTTAGTTCCTAGTTTCTAGTTCAGTTCTAGTTCAGTTCTAGTTCAGTTCTAGTTCAGTTCTAGTTCAGTCTAGTTCAGTTCTAGTTCAGTTCTAGTCAGTTCTAGTTCAGTTCTAGTTCAGTTCTAGTTCAGTTCTAGTCAGTTCAGTTCAGTTCTAGTTCAGTTCTAGTTCAGTTCTAGTCAGTTTAGTCAGTTCTAGTTCAGTTCTAGTTCAGTTCTAGTTCAGTTCTAGTCAGTTCTAGTTCAGTTCTAGTTCAGTTCTAGTTCAGTTCTAGTTCAGTTCTAGTTCAGTTCTAGTCAGTCTAGTTCCGTTTAGTTCAGTTCTAGTTCAGTTCTAGTTCAGTTCTAGTTCAGTTCTAGTTCAGTTCTAGTTCAGTTCTAGTTCAGTTCTAGTTCAGTTCTAGTTCAGTTCTAGTTCAGTTCTAGTTCAGTTCTAGTTCAGTTCTAGTTCAGTTCTAGTTCAGTTCTAGTTCAGTTCTAGTTCAGTTCTAGTTCAGTTCTAGTTCAGTTCTAGTTCAGTTCTAGTTCAGTTCTAGTTCAGTTCTAGTTCAGTTCTAGTTCAGTTCTAGTTCAGTTCTAGTTCAGTTCTAGTTCAGTTCTAGTTCAGTTCTAGTTCAGTTCTAGTTCAGTTCTAGTTCAGTTCTAGTTCAGTTCTAGTTCAGTTCTAGTTCAGTCTAGTTCAGTTCTAGTTCAGTTCTAGTTCAGTTCTAGTTCAGTTCTAGTTCAGTTCTAGTTCAGTTCTAGTTCAGTTCTAGTTCAGTTCTAGTTCAGTTCTAGTTCAGTTCTAGTTCAGTTCTAGTTCAGTTCTAGTTCAGTTCTAGTTCAGTTCTAGTTCAGTTCTAGTTCAGTTCTAGTTCAGTTCTAGTTCAGTTCTAGTTCAGTTCTAGTTCAGTTCTAGTTCAGTTCTAGTTCAGTTCTAGTTCAGTTCTAGTTCAGTTCTATGATGATCACTATTTATACAACCACCAAAGAGCTGGATAGATTAATAGGAATTACTAAGCTTCTAGGAAACATTAGTAAGCATTAAACCACCAAGTATTTCAAATCTATAATATTTTTTGTTTTCTTTTCTAATACTTTATAACTTTTTCCTTGTAACTTTTCGCTTTTGTTTTATTTATAAACCTCTTTTAATTTTTATGAATTTTTTATTGTCTCCCAAAAAAAAGAAGAATTTATTTGGGTTAAACTTTTGTGTTTTCAGCTCAAGTTTTCTAAAGTTTTCTTGTTGTTTTTCTTTATTATTTTCAACCTTTTAGGTTAATTGTGTGGCCTAAAACACACAGCTACATGAATATATACAAGAAATTCGTGCTTACTCACACACACATAACAACAGGACGCCAAAAAAGGCAAAGGATGGCAATAGTAAAGAACAGCATAGAGGCATAAAAAAACATAAAAAACGTAGATGGCACATTATAGATGCCGAGTAGGCATTTGTAGAGCTAATTTTATTGTTTATTTTAGCCATCATGAGGTTTTTAATGGACTGCTTCTTTTACCATGTTTCTTTAGTCAGTCATTCATATATTTATTCCTTCATCCTTCTGCTTGTGTGATTATTTTGGAGCCGTGTAGATATTTTTAGCTGTTGTGCGTTTAATCTTCTATTTTAGTCACGTTTTCTAATTTTTTTCCCATTCGCTACACTTGTAATAGTGTAGCCCGTTGGCCGTATGTTTTAACGATTTTAATTCCTTTTTTTTTTTTTGTTACTTTTTTATTGTTTACACCCAAAAGGAAAAAAAACAAAAGTAAAATAAATATATAAAACAGATTTTTTTTAATTTTATTATATATTTTTTTGGGGTAGTCATAAAATCAAGGCGAGAAGATAAGTGAATTTGTTTGGTTAATTTTTAATATCCCCCTCACACTTCTAATCACCGATAATGAGGGTGTATAAAAGTTTGTCATTACAGTTGTAACTCAGATAAGTGGTCGCTAGATTTAAGACTAGACATGTAGAACATTAAATGTTTTGATTTTTTTTGTTTTGTATTTTCATACGATATTCGGAAAAATTGGCATTTTTATATGATCTTTGAAATTGAATGAATAAGTGGTAGTTTGATTTTGTATATAGTGCAAATTTTCCAAGGCCCTACTTTATATTTAGAAATGAACACAATAGTTCCGGCTTCGTAAATGAACTAGATCTGTACCAATCCCAAACTAGAACTGCAATTTAACATACATATTTTCAGAATCTTCAAAATCGAAAAACTCATATATTCTCGTATTTTCGAAAATATATTTCTATAAAAAATTATAATTATTAATTTTTCAAATTAAATTCCCACGCTTACAATTTTGAACAAAAAATCTTTAAGCAAACAACATTTTATTTCCCCCTACCTAATGCGTGTCTGAAGAAACATTTCTTTAAAAGCAAAAACAAGAAAAACACTTTAAAATATTGTTTTCCTTTTAACCCTGACTAGTTAAATATGAATGTCTGTATCTGTATGAATGTAGTATCTTGTAGTATCTTCTAACTACACAAAACTCTTTGTGTTATTTTCTTTCTTAAAGGTACTACTATCACGTTAGGCTGACAGTGTTTAACAAAAATATTTGACTTGAGTCTCAACCCTTTTCTGACACATTTAGCGTGCATGACACTTACATAAGCGAGCATTCGCACGATAACAATGCGATAATGCCAACAAACATGAAGACGATGAAAAAAAGGAGAAAAAAAAACGGAAACCACCATTATTCTTACTTTTTACTTCCCCCTCTTTTTAACAAGTAAAAAAGTAAACAAATGTATTTTTCTCTATTTTTTTGTCCCCTACTAAGTTATTTTTACTTGTAACAGACTTACGAGAAGACACAAAAAAAGTTATGAATGTACGTTCAAAATAACGGGTATTATGGTGCTTGTATTCACCATATACTTGTCTGCTCTTCTTCTCTGTTACACAAGTATTAAGTTGAGTGAAAGGCCCTCAAGCTTAATGGTAAGACGACAGTTTGATATGACTTGGTAAAAGGTAAAAAATGTAACAGAAATAAATGGAAAATATCAGTACAACAAGAGTAGGAACAAACAAAGTTTAGTATATTTGGTTAACATGCTACCAAACTGATAATAATAATGGCCACGAGACGCACAAACAAATATATTTATATCTATGTATTTACGGGTGGAACACAATGTATAAGGGTAAAAGGGTAAAAGGAAACCCGACCTACAACAAGCGAAAAATGTAAATATGAACAATAATGAAATACGAGAACTGAACTAGAACTGAACTAGAACTGAACTAGAACTAGAACTAAACTAGAACTGAAGTAGAACTGAACTAGAACTAGAACTGAACTAGAACTGAAGTAGAACTGAACTAAAACTGAACTAGAACTGAACTTGAACTGAACTAGAACTGAACTAGAACTGAACTAGAACTGAACTAGAACTGAACTAGAACTGAACTAGAACTGAACTAGAACTGAACTAGAACTGAACTAGAACTGAACTAGAACTGAACTAGAACTGAACTAGAACTGAACTAGAACTGAACTAGAACTGAACTAGAACTGAACTAGAACTGAACTAGAACTGAACTAGAACTGAACTAGAACTGAACTAGAACTGAACTAGAATGAACTAGAACTGAAGAGAACTGAACTAGAACTGAACTAGAACTGAACTAGAACTGAACTAGAACTGAACTAGAACTGAACTAGAACTGAACTAGAACTGAACTAGAACTGAACTAGAACTGAACTAGAACTGAACTAGAACTGAACTAGAACTGAACTAGAACTGAACTAGAACTGAACTAGAACTGAACTAGAACTGAACTAGAACTAGAAACTAGAACTAGAACTAAACTAGAACTGAAGTAGAACTGAACTAGAACTAGAACTGAAGTAGAACTGAACTAAAACTGAACTAGAACTGAACTTGAACTGAACTAGAACTGAACTAGAACTGAACTAGAACTGAACTAGAACTGAACTAGAACTGAACTAGAACTGAACTAGAACTGAACTAGAACTGAACTAGAACTGAACTAGAACTGAACTAGAACTGAACTAAACTGAACTAGAACTGAACTAGAACTGAACTAGAACTGAACTAGAACTGAACTAGAACTGAACTAGAACTGAACTAGAACTGAACTAGAACTGAACTAGAACTGAACTAGAACTGAAACTAGAACTGAACTAGAACTGAACTAGAAACTGAACTAGAACTGAACTAGAACTGAACTAGAACTATGAACTAGAACTGAACTAGAACTGAACTAGAACTGAACTAGAAACTGAACTAGAACTGAACTAGAACTGAACTAGAACTGAACTAGAACTGAACTAGAACTGAACTAGAACTGAACTAGAACTGAACTAGAACTGAACTAGAACTGAACTAGAACTGAACTAGAACTGAACTAGAACTGAACTAGAACTGAACTAGAACTGAACTAGAACTGAACTAGAACTGAACTAGAACTGAACTAGAACTGAACTAGAACTGAACTAGAACTGAACTAGAAACTGAACTAGAACTGAACTAGAACTGAACTAGAACTGAACTAGAACTGAACTAGAACTGAACTAGAACTGAACTAGAACTGAACTAGAACTGAACTAGAACTGAACTAGAACTGAACTAGAACTGAACTAGAACTGAACTAGAACTGAACTAGAACTGAACTAGAACTGAACTAGAACTGAACTAGAACTGAATTAGAACTGAACTAGAACTGAACTAGAACTGAACTAGAACTGAACTAGAACTGAACTAGAACTGAACTAGAACTGAACTAGAACTGAACTAGAACTGAACTAGGACTGAACTAGAACTGAACTAGAACTGAACTAGAACTGAACTAGAACTGAACTAGAACTGAACTAGAACTGAACTAGAACTGAACTAGAACTGAACTAGAACTAGAACTGAACTAGAACTGAACTAGAACTGAACTAGAACTGAACTAGAACTGAACTAGAACTGAACTAGAACTGAACTAGAACTGAACTAGAACTGAACTAGAAATGAACTAGAAATGAACTAGAACTGAACTAGAACTGAACTAGAACTGAACTAGAACTGAACTAGAACTGAACTAGAACTGAACTAGAACTGAACTAGAACTGAACTAGAACTGAACTAGAATTGAACTAGAACTGAACTACAACTGAACTAGAACTGAACTAGAACTGAACTAGAACTGAACTAGAACTGAACTAGAACTGAACTAGAACTGAAACTAGAACTGAACTAGAACTGGACTAGAACTGAACTAGAACTGAACTAGAACTGAACTAGAACTGAACTAGAACTGAACTAGAACTGAACTAGAACTGAACTAGAACTGAACTAGAGCTGAACTAGAACTGAACTAGAACTGAACTAGAACTGAACTAGAACTGAACTAGAACTGAACTAGAACTGAACTAGAACTGAACTAGAACTGAACTAGAACTGAACTAGAACTGAACTAGAACTGAACTAGAATGAACTAGAACTGAACTAGAACTGAACTAGAACTGAACTAGAACTGAACTAGAACTGAACTAGAACTGAACTAAAACTGAACTAGAACTGTACTAGAAATGTACTAGAACTGAATTGGTTTAAAACTGGACTAAAACTGAGCTACAGCTGAACTATAAATGAATTACAATTGAACTGAAACTGAAAACTTTTGGATCCATCATTCACTTTAGACTTAACGCCCTTTTGGTTCTCATATTTGTATATTATGTATCAGTGATCTCTGTGTGTGCATTTTTTCTTAATAATATAACACAGTAGACAAATATGTATGTAGTTGCAAATTCCATTACCACCTAGTTGTTAGAAGAACATGACTCTAAATTGGCATGGTACATTTACAATACCTACTGCATACATTTGCTCTTAATACACACACTGATTTCTTCATATACAGAGTACGTACATAACTACATATGTACATACCTATCTCAAACTGTGGTATACATTTAACTGCACAATAATCGTTATATGTATGTATTCGTTGTATGTATATTTGTAACTATGTATGTATGGACATTTACAGTTACTCCAGGTTAGTAAAAAGTTGTATCTCTACTAGGTATGACTACTACCCAAATGGAGGTTTTTGCGGTTTAACATAAGGTATAGAAACATACATACATGTATGTATGTAGGAATTTATCTGTGTGTGTTTTTATTTTTCTATTTATGTATACACTTGTACTTGTATATTTTGTCGTTCCATGAGGTATTCAAGCATTTAGCAAGTGGCAGTTTTCATTTTACTACTTTGTGGTCTTGTGAGATTATGTTGCGGCTGTTTTTCTTACTTACAATATTTTTTTTCTTCTGCTAGCCTTGATATTTAGTTTGATTTTTTCTTCAAAGTTAGAATATGTTCCAGTGGCCAGAGGCTTTTAGTTTGGCTTCAGTTCTAGTTTAGTTCAGTTCAGTTCTAGAATTAGTTCTAGTTCAGTAATATTTGAATTGTAGTTTATTATAGCATATTTGGTTTCTCTTCTGATACAGTTCCAATACTGTTTGAAATAAAAATTCTGCAGTATAAATTATTTATTAATAAACTACACATAGCAAAAATCTTTCAGTATTTGGTCACCCCTTCAATTTCCGTATCTAATGCAGCGGTTATTATTAGCACTCTTGCGGTGTGCTAGAGCACAGGAAGGAAATTAATTTTCTTAGCAAATTGTTTTAGCAAAATATAAGTAAATATACACAAACATACTATATACATACAGACATACATATGTATGGGTATGTCAAAATGTTTTACTGTATAAACCTCAACTCACTGTTCCATAAATACTACCACTAACCATTGTTATGGCTGTTGTTGTGTTCGTTAATTTTCATTAGCTTAAGATTAAAAAACCACCAAGAAAACACTTCCTTAGAAAAATAGAAAAAAAAAAAAACACAAACAGCAAAGGGTTTCAATAATTTCTTTATGAAGTTCATTAACCTAATTTTTAAGATTCAACTACAGCCATGCATTAATAGGAGGAGCAACACCAAACAGGACCAACCGTCTATAGACAATTTACTATTTTAGTTTATTGTTTCGTAGCTGTTTTTGTGCTTTTTTTACTCCTTCCTGCTTTTAGCGTTTTAATTTATGTTATTTTCTTTTCTTTTATTTTTTTCTCTCCTATTTGAGCTTATTCTTCTTTTTGTTCTTCAACATCTTCTTCAATTAACATTCTAGTTTATTGTGTTTTATAGAAACTGGCATCTAATAAAAGGTGTTGATTGTATAGAATCTTAAACACTGGCATTCTGAATGAAATAGCTTTATAGAGAAGAATTTTAATTATGAAAAATTGTATTGTTTATTTGTTGTTAGCATTTTAATGAAGATATGTTGAGTGAATACCAATTTATTGTTAAATTTTCTTGCTAATTTTAAATTAAAATTAACTTGTATAATGACTGCAAATAAATCGAGTTATTGTTTGTTCAAATTTATGTTAATTAGGTTATTAGTTGTGCATACAGAAATTTTAAGGTTTAAATTTTAATTAAAATGGTAACACTCCAACAATTTTATATAAATAATTAATATCTCTCAGGCAGTCAAATGTTAAGCATCCAAATCAAAAAATTTAACACTCTAATTGGGAACTCTATTCACCTATAAAATTCATCCAAAATCATTGCTAAATTTAATTAATAAAGGTTTAATAGTCCTTAATTTGTATTTTGCTTTCTAGCTACACTTTACTCTGTCAACCTTTGTCCACAAGTAAAAAAAAAAACAAATTTATTTATTTAATTTCCCCGCTAAAAAAAGTCAAATATTTTCTCAATTCGTCTGTTTTTTACATTTAGTGGATATGTGTTTTGAAGATTTTTTTTGCTAAACCTAAATCTAAAAGAGATTTTCACGTAGTTTAAATAAAAATTACTTTTGGTGGGATAAAAAAGACTGAATTTTTTTGTGAGTTTTTTTTTCCTAGAACACCTCGCTTCAAAGTGTTTGGGATTAGTTTGAGAAAGTGATGAAAAGAAAACAGATTGCATGTCGAATGGCGGGATAAGTAAGAAAACATAGGAAAGTTGATAAAAAGGAATAAATAAAACACAAACTAGTTCAGTTCTAGTTCAGTTCTAGTTCAGTTCTAGTTCAGTTCTAGTTCAGTTCTAGTTCAGTTCTAGTTCAGTTCTAGTTCAGTTCTAGTTCAGTTCTAGTTCAGTTCTAGTTCAGTTCTAGTTCAGTTCTAGTTCAGTTCTAGTTCAGTTCTAGTTCAGTTCTAGTTCAGTTCTAGTTCAGTTCTAGTTCAGTTCTAGTTTAGTTCTAGTTCAGTTCTAGTTTAGTTCTAGTTCAGTTCTAGTTCAGTTCTAGTTCAGTTCTAGTTCAGTTCTAGTTCAGTTCTAGTTCAGTTCTAGTTCAGTTCTAGTTCAGTTCTGGTTCAGTTCTAGTTCAATTCTAGTTCAGTTCTAGTTCAGTTCTAGTTCAGTTCTAGTTCAGTTCTAGTTCAGTTCTAGTTCAGTTCTAGTTCAGTTCTAGTTCAGTTCTAGTTTAGTTCTAGTTCAGTTCTAGTTCAGTTCTAGTTCAGTTCTAGTTCAGTTCTAGTTCAGTTCTAGTTCAGTTCTAGTTCAGTTCTAGTTCAGTTCTAGTTCAGTTCTAGTTCAGTTCTAGTTCAGTTCTAGTTCAGTTCTAGTTCAGTTCTAGTTCAGTTCTAGTTCAGTTCTAGTTCAGTTCTAGTTCAGTTCTAGTTCAGTTCTAGTTCAGTTCTAGTTCAGTTCTAGTTCAGTTCTAGTTCAGTTCTAGTTCAGTTCTAGTTCAGTTCTAGTTCAGTTCTAGTTCAGTTCTAGTTCAGTTCTAGTTTAGTTCTAGTTCAGTTCTAGTTCAGTTCTAGTTCAGTTCTAGTTCAGTTCTAGTTCAGTTCTAGTTCAGTTCTAGTTCAGTTCTAGTTCAGTTCTAGTTCAGTTCTAGTTCAGTTCTAGTTCAGTTCTAGTTCAGTTCTAGTTCAGTTCTAGTTCAGTTCTAGTTCAGTTCTAGTTCAGTTCTAGTTCAGATCTAGTTCAGTTCTAGTTCAGTTCTAGTTCAGTTCTAGTTCAGTTCTAGTTCAGTTCCAGTTCAGTTCTAGTTCAGTTCATGGTAATCATCTTTGGAAAATTTGGCGAAATTACAAATGCTATGTCAAACATGGATTATTTTGTACTGAAGTGTAAAAAAGACAAAGTAAACACGAGAAAAGTAAATTAGCATTAAACATCAGAGGAAAAAGAAATAAATAAAATAAAAAACAGAGTTCACAACATAAAAGCTTTTGAACAGATGGTAACAAATTCATTTAAGCGTATAGAATTTCCAAAAAAAACACAATATAATATAAAAACGAAATGAAATTGTACAAAATGAAAAACAACTTGAGAATCTGTACTAATTTATTTGGCAAGATACTACTGACTCAAAAAAGCACCAAAAATAATAATAAAAAAAGGAAAACAACCAGCAAGATACTACTTACCAACAACAGTGTTATTTTCCTTTTACGTAAAAAAAAACAACCAAACATTTCTCTACATTTATCTTTTCGGAAAATTGCACTAAAAAGTATTTATTGTATCTGTGTGAACTTAACGATGTCATATGGTTGTTTTGTTTTTTTTTTTTATCTTCCAATTGTTTTTCTTTTATTGGGTGGCCAAAGTGTTGAAAGAAACGAAGTTGAGGAGGACAAAAAGCAACGAAAAGCTGCAGCTATGGAGAATTTAAACACCATTAAATTTTTTTTCTTATTTTTTATAAAGATCTTTTTATGCTTCGCAAAGTTTTTATATGCGATACAAATTTCTTTTTGTTCCATTTGGACATTAAAATCAAAAGAAGATTTTTGTTTTAATTTGGTTTTTTGGTGCAAGTAATCATGTTGGAGGAATGAATGCTGTTGATAAGACCCAAAAGAATTGTCTTTATAGTCCTGTTTATCTTCAATCGTTTTTCTTTTTTGTGACACATTCAATATTGAAGATTTTAAAATCACTCCTTTTTTTCTTGCAACAAAGGGGTCATAAGAGAAGATTTTTAAGTTTTATTTTTATGGAAAAAAATTTCTTTTTATAGAAAATTGTTCTTTGGATAAAAAATATTATTATTTATTTTTATGGACACTTTCGACAAAATTCTCTTTTTAAAGAAAATTTTTGAAAAAATTCTCTTTTTATAGAAAATTCTCTTTTTATAGAAAATTTTCGAGAAAATTCTCTTTTTTATAGAAAATTTTCGAGAAAATTCTCTTTTTTATAGAAAATTTTCTTTTTTATAGAAAATTTTCGAGAAAATTCTCTTTTTTATAGAAAATTTTCTTTTTTATAGAAAATTTTCGAGAAAATTCTCTTTTTTGTAGAAAATTTTCCAAAAAATTCTCTTTTTTGTAGTAAATTTTCCAAAAAAATCATTTTTTTTAGAAAATTTTCGAGAAATTCTCATTTTTATAGAAAAATTTCCGGAAAAAAATCTCTTAAACTAAATATATTTAAAATTTGAACTAATTTATTTTAGTAGATAGCGTTGCAGCTGAGCCGCATTATTGTTCATTTAATTTTAGTTTTAGTGTTTAGAAAATTATGCATTTTTTATATTCCAAAAATTATTTTATCTTAATTTTTAAGACAATAACATATTAATCAACTATATTATTTTCCTTTGAACTTTATACAAATTTAAACAAAAAATCTTTAAATTTCGAAAACCTAACAAATATAAAACTAAACAAACATAACAGATCAATTGGAATCCTACAAGGACCTTCAAGGTATAAACTTAAGTATTTTTTTCTTAATAATAAACAATGAATATAAAAACTAAGGTTAATGGTAAGAAGAATAACAAAAGCTAAAAATTTAACCTTGATTAAATCAAAAATATAATTTGAATGGTTATTGTTAACAACAGTATAACTACAAAATTTTACTAGTGCTGTATAATATAAGTTAATCTATTATTTTCAAATTACTCCACGCCATATAATTAAATTTAAATGACAAATCGAACTCGATTATAGCAATAATTTGCTGTGTAGAGTTTATAAAAACCTTAAAAATAACAATATAAAATGTTTGACAAAGGGGCTGTGGCTCCGGGGTATTGTGGATATGTGTAAAACGTATGACAATTTTTTCTAATACAATAATTCGTAATAATTCTATGGTTTGAAATACAATACAAAGACGACAGAGTAAACATTACAAAAATCTGCATGTTTTTTATTTATATTGTACTTTTAATGTACAATATGAATAAAAAATATTTATTTTATTTGTTATTTGCTCTGTCAGACATGCATTATTTTTTTATTATCATTTTTTTATTATTACGAGTATTTTCGTTTAACCACAATGGTAAAATACTATGTAATAAAATAAAATCAAAAGAGAGAAAAAAAAAACACTAAATAAAAGTAGACATGATTGCTTGAATAAGAGAAATATAAATATTTTCAAATAATTGAACGGTTGAATGACATTTGTTTACAACTTTAGTAGGGCTTTTTAAAGCAAGAATTTTTTTTGCCATAAATTTTCTTGGAATTATAACAATTTTAAAATACATACATACAAATTTGGAAATATTTTCTATTTAAAAAATATTCTTTGTATTTCTTTAAAAATTTTTTCTAAAATTTTTGAAAATTCCCCTTTTTAATGAAAATTTTTTAAAATTTCTCATTTTTAAGAAACATTTCACTTTTAAAGACAATTTTCGCAAGTTTCCTTTTTAAAGAAAATTTTCTAAAATTTCTCTTTACAATGAAAAATGTCTCTTTTCTATATAATTTTCTATTAAATTTTCTTTTTAAATCAAATTTGTTAAAATGTCTCCCTTTAAAGAGAAATTTTTAAAGTTTCTCTTTATATATACAATTTTCTAAAATTGCTCGCTTTTTATAGAAATTTTCTTTTGCAATAAAATTTTCTAAAATTTCTCTTTTTATATAATTTTTTTTTTAATTTCTCTTTTTAAATATAGTTTTTGAAAATGTCTCTTTTTAAAGAAAATTTTATAAAGTTTGCTTTTTCAAAGAAAATTTTTTAAAAATTTAACTTTTTAAAGACAATTCTGAAGTTTCTCTTTTTAAATTGCTCTTTTCGAAGGAAAAATTCTCTTTTTAAACAATTTTTTTTTAATTTCCCTTTTTAAAGATAATTGTTTCTGAAGTTTCTCATTTTAAATTTCTCTTTCCGAAGGAAAAGTTCTCTTCTTAAATAATTTTTTTTTTTAAATTTCTCTTTTTAAAGATAATTGTTTAAAAATTTCTCTTTCTAAAGATTTTTTTTTTAAATTTCTCTTTTTAAAGAGAATTCTTTAAAGTTTCTCTTTTTAAAGGAAATTTTCTAAAATTTCTCTTTTCACAGAAAAATTCCACTTTTTATAGAAATTTTCTTTTTAAATAAATTTTTTTTTATGTCTCTTCTTAAATAAAATATTTTCTCTTTCTAAAGAGAATTTTTTAAATTTCTCTTTTTAACGAAAATACCCATAAATATCTCTTTTTGAATAATTTTTTTTAAATTTCTCTTTTTGAAGATTTTTTTCTAAATATTCTCTTTTTAAACAAAATTTTTTAAAATGTCTCTTTTAATATAAAATATTTTAAAGAGAATTTTCTATAGTTTTCCTTTAAAACGAAAAGTTTATCTTTTTTAAAGATAATTCTCTTAAGTTTCTCTTTTTAAAGAAAATTTTCTAAAATTTTTCTTACTAAGAAAAAATTCTCCTTTTATAGAAATTTTATTTTTAAAGAAAATTTTTTAAAATTTCTCTTTTTAAGGAAAACTGTCTAAAGTTTCTATTTTTTAAGGAAAATTTTCTTAAGTTTCCCTTTTAAAGAAAATTTCTCTTTGCAATGAAAAATGTCTCTTTTTATAGAAGTTGTATTTTTAAATCATTTTTTTAAATGTCTGTTTTAAATAAAATATTTGCTAATTTTTAAGAGAATTTTTTAAAGTGTGTGTTTTTAAAGAAAATTTTCTAAAATTTCTCTTTCCGAAGCAAAAATCTCTTTTTTAGAAAATTTCTCTTTTTAAAGATAATTTTTAAAAATTTCTCTTTTTAAATAAAATTTTTCAAAATTTCTTTTTTTAAAGAGAATTGTTTAAAATTTATCTTTTTAAAGAGAAAACTTCTTTAGAAACTTTCCAAAAATGTATCTTTTTTAAAAGAAAATTTTTAAAATTTCTCTTTTTTAAAAGAAAATTTTTAAAATTTCTCTTTTGAAGAAAATGAAATATTTTTGGAAAGAAATAAAGTAAATTTCACTTTTTAAAGATAGTGTTCCAAAATTTCTCTTTCAGAAGTGTTTCTTTCTTAAATTTTTATATTATTAAATCCCATAATGTCTTTAGTTAAGATAAATCGTAGGAACTAGAAACCCTTAACAAAAACATAGATTGAAGCCGTTGAAAAATAATATTAATGCATAATAAAGACTAATTTTAATGCAAATTAAAATTGTTTTATTATACATATACACAAAATTTATTTTCTAAAACCAAAGAGTTATAGAAAAGCAACCACTGGTTATCTCTGGAAAATAACACCACAAAATAAAAAAAAAAATATATAAATATTTTTAATACCCACACTCGAGGCCTCTTACTCTTTAAATAAAATAGAAATATTCCAGACAGTTAAGACATTCCAACAATAAAATATTTTATTTTTTTTTTTATATTTCTGCATAAACTTGTTATTTTGCCCCTTAACACCGAAACATTTGTAACATCCTTCTAACCATTGATTCATTCAACCAACCATCCATCCGTCAATCAATTCATATACATCAATCAATCAGTGACGACTACAACCAGCCAATCAAGAAAATTTGTGGTGTTTATTTAATGCCGTTATGTATTTAACGCCAACTCGAAATTATGTCAGTTGACGTATTTGTTTTATAAACAAATTATTGATTTATTTTTATTAAATATTACGATAAGAAACGTAGAAATACATAATAACAGAAAACAGTACCTCAGAACAAGAAAAAGGAAAATTTTCATTTTTATTAAAAAAGGTCAATAAGAAATTATTTATTTAAGGACTGTTCTAAGGAAATTTTCTCTTTGTACAGAAAATCTTTTGAAAATACTCTATTTTACAGAAAATTTTGGAGAAAATTATCTTTTTATAAAAAATTTGGGAAAACATCCAGTTTTTATAAAAAAAAAATCGAGAAAATTGTGTTTTTATTTTTAGTAAATTCTCGAAAAAATTCTCTTTTTTAGTAATTTTTTTTATTTTAGTGAATTTTTGAGAAAATTCTCTTTTTTAGGAAATCTTCGAGAAATTCCCTCTTTTAGAAAATTTTCGAGAAAATTATCTTTTTATACACATTTTTGAAATAATTCTCTTTTTATAGCAAATTTTCGAGATAATTCTCTTTTTCGAAAATTTTTGACAAAATTCTCTTTTTTGTAGAAAATTTTCAAGAAAAATTTCGAGAAAATTTTGTTTTTTTTTAGAAAATTTTCGAGAAAATTCTCTTTTTCTAGAAAATTTTCGAGAAAATTCTCTTTTTATAGAACATTTTCGAGAAAATTCTCTTTTTATAGAATATTTTCGAGAAAATTCTCTTTTTATAGAACATTTTCGAGAAAATTCTCTTTTTATAGAAAAATTTCGAGAAAATTTTCGATTAAATTCCTTTTTTTTTCGAAAATTTTCGATAAAATTCTCTTTTTTTTCGAAATTTTCGATAAAATTCTCTTTTTTTTTCGAAAATTTTCGATAAAAGTCTTTTTTTTTTTCGAAAATTTTCTCTTTTTATAGAAAATTTTCGAGAAAATTCTCTTTTTATAGAAAATTTTCGAGAAAATTCTCTTTTTATAGAAAATTTTCGAGAAAATTCTCTTTTTATAGAAAATTTTCGAGAAAATTCTCTTTTTATAGAAAATTTTCGAGAAAATTCTCTTTTTATAGAAAATTTTCGAGAAAATTCTCTTTTTTATAGAAAATTTTCGAGAAAATTCTCTTTTTTATAGAAAATTTTCGAGAAAATTCTCTTTTTTATAGAAAATTTTCGAGAAAATTCTCTTTTTTATAGAAAATTTTCGAGAAAATTCTCTTTTTTATAGAAAATTTTCGAGAAAATTCTCTTTTTTATAGAAAATTTTCGAGAAAATTCTCTTTTTATAGAAGATTTTCGAGAAAATTCTCTTTTTTATAGAAGATTTTCGAGAAAATTCTCTTTTTTATAGAAGATTTTCGAGAAAATTCTCTTTTTTATAGAAGATTTTCGAGAAAATTCTCTTTTTATAGAAGATTTTCCAGAAAATTCTCTTTTTTATAGAAGATTTTCGAGAAAATTCTCTTTTTTATAGAAAATTTTCGAGAAAATTCTCTTTTTTATAGAAGATTTTCGAGAAAATTCTCTTTTTTATAGAAGATTTTCGAGAAAATTCTCTTTTTATAGAAGATTTTCGAGAAAATTCTCTTTTTTATAGAAGATTTTCGAGAAAATTCTCTTTTTTATAGAAGATTTTCGAGAAAATTCTCTTTTTTATAGAAGATTTTCGAGAAAATTCTCTTTTTTATAGAAAATTTTCGAGAAAATTCTCTTTTTTATAGAAAATTTTCGAGAAAATTCTCTTTTTATAGAAAATTTTCGAGAAAATTCTCTTTTTATAGAAAATTTTCGTGAAAATTCTCTTTTTATAGAAAATTTTCGTGAAAATTCTCTTTTATAGAAAATTTTCGTGAAAATTCTCTTTTTATAGAAAATTTTCGTGAAAATTCTCTTTTTATAGAAAATTTTCGTGAAAATTTTCTTTTTATAGAAAATTTTCGTGAAAATTCTCTTTTTATAGAAAATTTTCGTGAAAATTTTCTTTTTATAGAAAATTTTCGTGAAAATTCTCTTTTTATAGAAAATTTTCGTGAAAATTCTCTTTTTATAGAAAATTTTCGTGAAAATTCTCTTTTTATAGAAAATTTTCGTGAAAATTTTCTTTTTATAGAAAATTTTCGTGAAAATTCTCTTTTTATAGAAAATTTTCGTGAAAATTCTCTTTTTATAGAAAATTTTCGTGAAAATTCTCTTTTTATAGAAAATTTTCGTGAAAATTCTCTTTTTATAGAAAATTTTCGTGAAAATTCTCTTTTGATAGAAAATTTTTTTTTTAAATTTTCTTTTTCTGTAGAAAATTTTCGAAGAATTTTCTTTCAATAAACAATTGTTTGTGACAATTATGTACACATACTTTTGACTTATGTATGTATGTGACAAAAACAACAACTAAGCTTCTTAAAGATAAAAAACAATCTCTTTAGCACTCACACTCAATCATTGACTGACAAAACCAAACATTTTGATTCTATTACTTCTATTGAATATAAGTAGTTAAAGCATATATTGCTACAAACAAAAAATTTCATTAATTTGACAATAACAGCCAAATATTGTTTAGAAAACAAACATGACATAACAAGGACTTCACACAAAAAGACAATACACAAACACTCTCAGACGCTCATACACATGGGTTAAATATAATAATAACAAGACCTTATTGTGGAGAATAAGGCAACATTAACAAAAGAAAAAGAAACATACAATTTCAATAATGTGCTTTCTTTGCAGACATGAGCATTATTTATAAATATTAGTGCATGTATACTTTAGCAAAATCAATTTTAATCAAGTACTAGTGTACTAGTTGCCCATTACTGTGTTTTCTCTACTAAAGCAAATATGCATTAACATAAGTTTGTTATAAGAAGGCAGTCTGCCATTAGCTTGAAAACAAATATTTCCATATTCTTTGACACTTCAAATGACATACAATTTATGATGAAGGCCATACCGAAATGATTTGAAATATTGACAACTAAATAAAGGTCGTTACTTTCATAGAGAGACAAATATATAGAATGTTTTAATGTTTTGTTGTCTGGACAACAATGTCATTTGATCAAGAGCATGAAGTCATGTGTCGGATGTTAAAAAAAATCAGCTTTTAAGAGAAACTTGTTAGATTAATTGATTAACAAAGGGAAAGAAAAATAAAACAAAATTTTCTCAAATATAACAATAGACGTTTTAGCAAACAACGACTCTACTCTTCTAAGACTTTTTTAGATTTGAAGAAAGTTCCTCAACTTCTCTTTTTTAGAAAATTTTAAAAAAACTCTTTTTTTATAGAAAATTTTTGAAAAATTCTCTTTTTATAGGAAATTTTTGAAAAATTCTCTCTTCATAGAAAATTTTTGAAAAATTCTCTTTTCATAGAAAATTTTTGAAAAATTCTCTTTTCATAGAAAATTTTTGAAAAGTTCTCTTTTCATAGAAAATTTTTGAAAAGTTCTCTTTTCATAGAAGATTTTTAAAAAATTCTCCTTTTATAGAAAATTTTTGAAAAATTCTCTTTTTATAGAAAATTTTTGAAAAATTCTCTTTTTATAGAAAATTTTTGAAAAATTCTTCTTTTTTAGAAAATTTTTGAAAAATTCTTTTTTATAGAAAATTTTTGAAAAATTCTCTTTTTATAGAAAATTTTTGAAAAATTCTCTTTTTATAGAAAATTTTTGAAAAATTCTCTTTTTATAGAAAATTTTTGAAAAATTCTCTTTTTATAGAAAATTTTTGAAAAATTCTCTTTTTATAGAAAATTTTTGAAAAATTCTCTTTTTATAGAAATCTTTTGAAAAATTCTCTTTTTATAGAAAATTTTTGAAAAATTCTCTTTTTATAGAAAATTTTTGAAAAATTCTCTTTTCATAGAAAATTTTTGAAAAATTCTCTTTTAAGAGAAAATTTTCGAAAAATTCTCATTTTATAGAAAATTTTTGAAAAGTTCTCTTTTTATAGAAAATTTTCGAAAAATTCTCTTTTATAAAAAATTTTATTGAAAAATTCTCTTTTTATTGAAAATTTTATTGAAAAATTCTCTTTTAATAGAAGATTTTTGAAAAATTCTCTTTTTATAGAAAATTTTTGAAAAATTCTCTTTTTATAGAAAAGTTTTGAAAAATTCTCTTTTAAGAGAAAATTTTCGAAAAATTCTCTTTTTATAGAATTTTTTTTTAATTCTCTTTTTATAGAAATTTTTTGAAAAATTCTCTTTTTATAGAAAATCTTTGTAAAATTCTCTTTTTATAGAAAATTTTTCGAAATGTCTCTTTAATATTTCAAAATTTCTTTATGAGATATTAAAATTTTTTCAAAATTTTCCAAAATTTTGTTTTTGATAGGAAAAATTCTCTTTTTATAGAAAAATTTACGAAAATTTCTTTTTTTTTTAGAAAATTTTTGTAAAATTCCTCTTTTTTTTAGAAAATTTCACTTTTTATAGAAAATTTTTGGAAAATTTCTCTTTTTACAGAACATTTTCGGAAAATTTCCCTTTTTATAGGAAACTTTCGGAAAATTTCTCTTTTTATAAAAAACTTTCTCTTTTTATAGAAAATTTTCGGAAAATTTCTCTTATAGGAAGTTTTCGAAAATTTCTCTTTTTATAGAAAATTTTCGGAAAATTTCTCTTTTTATGGAAAATTTTCGGAAAATGTTTCTTTTTATAGAAATATTTCGAAAAAATCTCTTTTGTTAGAAATATTTCGGATAATTTCTCTTTTTATGGAAAATTTTCGAAAAATTTCTCTTTTAATAGAAAAATTTCGGAAAATTTCTCTTTTAATAGAAATATTTCGGAGAATTTCTCATTTTATAGAAAATTTTCGTATAATTTCTCTTTTTATAGGAAATTTTCGAAGAATTTCTCATTTTAAGAACATTTTTGGAAAATTTTCCATTTTTATAGAACGTTTTCGGAAAAATTCTCTTTTTATAGAACCTTTTCGGAAAATTTCCTTTTTATATAGAATTTTCAGAAAATGTCTCTTTTTATAGACTTTTTTCGAAAGAATTCTTTTTTAAAGAAAAATTTACGAACATTTGCAGATTTAATTTGAGTTAAAATTAACCCTTTGATGTTCTGGGAGCCAACAGAAATTCCTTTTAATATAAAGCCCTACAAAAATTTGTTTTATTAAGAAATAATAATAATTTTATTTCTCTCAAATTATTAGGAAATACGTATGTATTCCTTATAATTCATATCAAATTTAATTAAATCAGATTTAAAACTACAAGTATCCTTTTATTATAAATTTACTATGGCAATTTACTCCGTTTACAAATCAACTCTGAAAAGATAGCAATAAAATAGAAATAACATTAAACTTTTATTGTACACTTAACTTTTTTCCTCATTTTTGCCAACATAGAATTTTATAAAAAAAAATTTTTCTTGTTCTAAAGACTTTTGAAAATAAATTGAACATTAATCAAAATAGGAAAAGAGGTACTTACTGATCACTTAGTAACGTTACTAAAGCATTTAAGACCAAATGATATTTTGAAAAAAAAGAAAACATTTCCAGCAAAACGTCCACCTTTCTAAAATGATACAATAAAATGGAAAAAAATAAATAAATTGGAGAGCAAAAACTGGAAACAGAAAATCATGAAAAAAATGTTACAATATAAAAAAGATAAAAAAGAACAAGAAATAACAACAATAACAAATAAATAAACAAAAATTTTTACAAAATATTGTTGTTCAACAAATTTTTCTTAAGATTACTACAACTCTATTAATCCTTAAAAATAGGAAATGAAATATATTTTATGAAACAAATTGCTAACATCTACTTTTTTTTTCTTTCTCTTTCTCTTCCCCCTTTACACACACACACGCACACATGTAAATCCTCAACAACCTGAACAAATGTTAAATAATGATGGTGATGTTATGTTATGGTGTGTGTATGTTCAAAAATAAATAGGAATCTTTAATGGGCAATTCAATGGGAGCATTGCGTAGCAGTTCACCAGGACCTAAAGGAGAGCCAGGCATTAAAGGTGAAATGGGCCGTAGTGGTGAAAGAGGTCAACCAGGACAAAAGGGTGAACGTGGTGATCCTGGCATGACGGGTGAAAAAGGTGATAGGGTAAGTATCATTAATATTAAACATACTACTTAGAGATTTGTAAATACAAATACATAAATTTTCCTTTGAATAACATATTTTGTGTATTTAAGAATGAATATAAATTAAAGATTTATACAACCACATACACACATACACATTGATAAGCATACATATATGGTACAAAAATCCATATTATACTACGTTGTTTGTTAGAAATTAAAACACCCACACAAATAAAGACAGTGGCAAATAAAAGTGGAGATTACTGTTATATAAAATGTTTGCTCTTTAATAAGTAAATTATCGATTTATCAGAAATTTTGATCGACACTGCACAACGGTTCTGGTTTTTCGAATTCACAAGTACCCCTACTCCATTTGGCTTTACTAATGTGTATATAAACAAACTCATACTTTGCTCAAGTACTCCATGATGATGATGTTGATGATTGTGTTGTATTATGTATAGTTGCGCGTGTGTATCCTCTATATACCACAATGTATTAAAGGGGGGTGTGTGTGAAAATAATTTCTGCTCTATTGATTACTTAATTGATTTGCAATAATAGATTTTGGGTTTAAGAATCAAAATTTCCGTTTTTTTTTTCTACTCTTTTGAAACACTAACACTACAACACACATGAACAAATATACAAACAAATTCTTACAATATGTTAAGTATATGCAAAAGGAGAGGGTGGTGTGAAGAGGGTTAACAAAATAAGTTTTCGAATTTCTTTTTTATTTTTGTTTTTTTTGTTCATTTGTTACCCAGGAGTATAGTTATTCACAAAAGCAAATAGTATCCTTGATATACTAAATCTATAAATGTATTTGTACATACTCATATACATACATGTTTGTATGTATGTATGTGCATCATTTGTATAACTTCTCGTTTCTTATTTTTTTTTTGCTTTTCTTGAAAGTCATGATTAGCCAATTTCTATGACTTGATGAAATCTTAAATCCCTTCATTATGTGTGTGTTTAGTTTAGTTTTATTTCATTTCATTTAGTATGTTATTCTTTGCTTTTTGTTGTTTATCTTTTATATATTGTTCATTTCATTACTCCTTCTTGTTTTCAAATGTCTGAATTTGAAGTTAAGTAGCATGATTTGTAAAAGTTTCTCTCTGTATAATATGTATGTTAATAAAATCATATGTATAAATTAGAGTTTTTTTTCTTTTTGTATTAGATTCTTTTACATTTGTACAAGTATTTGAAAGCTAGCTAAGTAATGTGTCATTATGATGTTTAAGTTTTAGATTATTATATATTGAAAAATGACTGCTTAATGAGGAAGAATAAACATTACTTTTCATTCGTTATGCGATGTAAGAAATAATAATGGAATTTTTTTTCATTAGGCCTTTGAAAGCTTAATCTGTGAAAATGTAAAGGAATAACGATTTCTTAACAATATAAGATAATAAATTAGTTTGAATAGATTCTTGCTAAAGCTACTTATATCATATTAAAGTTAAAAAGTCAACGGACTGCAGAATAAAAATTGTTCTATCGTGGAGACAAAATTCAATTCCATATTCGACATAAAAGATGACTGAACATAAGGACTACAAACTATTGTCCAGACTAATCTGTACTCTAGACTATTGTTCAGACTATAGACTATTCTATAGTCCAGACTATGGACTATTCTATAATCCAGACTAGAGACTATTCTATTGTCCAGACTAAAGGCTATTCTATAGTCCAGACTATAGACTATTCTTTAGTCCAGACTATAGACTATTCTATAGTCCAGACAGTAGACTATTCTATAGTCCAGACAGTAGACTATTCTATAGTCCAGAATACAGGCTATTCTATAGTCCAGAATATATACTATTCTATAGTCCAGACTATACTTAGATTATTCTTTAGTCCAGACTATAGACTATTTTATAGCCCAAACTGTAAACGATTCTATAGTCCAGGCTATATAATATTCTATAGTCCAGGCTATATACTATTCTATAGTCCAGGCTATAGACTATTCTTAGTCCAGACTATAGACTATTCTATAGTCCAGACTATAGACTATTCTATAGTCCAGACTATATACCATTCTATAGTCCAGACCATAGACTATTCTATAGTCCAGACCATAGACTATTCTGTAGGCCAGACTAAAGACTATATTGTAGTCCAGACTATAAACTATATTATAGTTCAGACTATAGACTATTTTATAGTTCAGACTATAGACTATTTTATAGTTCAGACTATATACTATTTTATAGTCCAGACTATAGACTATTCTATAGTCCAGACTATAGACTATTCTATAGTCCAGACTATAGACTATTCTATAGTCCAGACTATAGACTATTCCAGACTATAGACTATTCTATAGTCCAGACTATAGACTATTCTATAGTCCAGACTATAGACTATTCTATAGTCCAGACTATAGACTATTCTATAGTCCAGACTATAGACTATTCTATAGTCCAGACTATAGACTATTCTATAGTCCAGACTATTGACTATTCTATAGTCCAGACTATAGACTATTCTATAGTCCAGACTATAGACTATTCTATAGTCCAGACTATAGACTATTCCATAGTCCAGACTATAGACTATTCTATAGTCCAGACTATAGACTATTCTATAGTCCAGACTATAGACTATTCTATAGTCCAGACTATAGACTATTCTACAGTCCAGACTATAGACTATTCTATAGTCCAGACTATAGACTATTCTATAGTCCAATCTAAATACTATTCTACAGTCCAGACTATAGACTATTCTACAGTCCAGACTATAGACTATTCTATAGTCCAGACTATAGACTATTCTAAAGTCCAGACCATAGACTATTCTAGAGTCCAGACTATAGACTCTTCTATAGTCCAGATTATAGACCATTCTATAATCCAGACTATAGATTGTTCTATAGTCCAGACTATAGCCTATTCTATAGTTCAGACTATAGACTATTCTATAATCCAGACTATAGACTATTCTATAGTTCAGACCATAGACTATTCTTAAGTCTAGAATATAGTCCAGAGTATAGGCTATTCTATAGTCTGGACTATATACTATTCGATAGTCCAGACTATAGACTATTATATTGTACAGCCTATTCTATAGTTCAGACTTTAGACTATTCTATAGTCCAGACTTTAGACTATTCTATACTTCAAACTATAGACTATTCTATAGTCCAGACTATATACTATTCTATAGTTCAGACTATGGACTATCCTATAGTCAAAACTACTCTGTAATCAAGTCTATTCGGTTTATAAATATACTGTTCTATAGTATAATATTGTAATACTTTAGTGTGTGCTATTGTAGAGCAAATAGTTCATATCTGCATCTAGCGCCTTTAAAAGTCTTGTGTTGCCTATTAGCAGATTAAACACTTCACTCAAGAAAAAGCTGAAAAAAAGCTAAATTTTCCGTTGACAGAAAGAAAAAATCCAAAAAAGACACACAAAACTTCTAATTCTACTCTCTCAATTGTCAGCAGTCGAAATACATAAACACATGCTTACTTACTCAAACTAACAAACCATTTTTTATATCCTTCTAATCATAAAGGTAGCAAGACAACAAAAAAACAGATAACTAAAAAAAAATCAAAGGATATTGCGTAATTGTCTAATAAGCGTATAAAAACTCGTGTATTTTTATATCATTTACCATTTAGCAGAGTTTGGGGTAACACATGTATACATATCCTTTTTTTATAGGAGACAAATAAACGTGTGTCGTTTTTTTTTTTCTTGCTGGTCCTTCATACTTGATGCTTGACTGACTAAACCGACAGACTAACAATTCAAGTTTTTGTTGCAAGAAATAACAAAAAAAAAAAAAAAAAAAAAAAAGGGCATAAAACCAATCATGGTTGAGTGGTAAGAATGAAAGTGCCAAACTTAAAGGAACAACAGAAACAAAAAAACTTTATTTCATTTCTTTATATATATTTTCTATAAGATTGTGCTATATTCTTTTAAGTATATAACTGTCTGTCTGTTTGTTTGACATTGTGTGTGTTTTATGCTGCCTGTCTCTTTGTTCCACACTTTAGATGTAGATATTTGTTATTTTTTTAGTAGTTTGCTGATGATTTTAAGTTGTTGCTTTGTTGTATGGGTTTTGCCTTTTGGGATTTGAATTTTTGTTGGCTTGCAACACATTTTACTTTTTTTAGGAAATTTTTTTTGAAAATTTTCTTTAAGTAAAGTTTTTTATACTACTTGTACATTTTTTGTATAACTTTTGCTGTATGATTTTTTTTGTTGTGCTGTCGTTAGGGATAATTTGGTAGTAGTTTTTTGTTATAATTTTTTTTTACTTCACATACACGTAATACCTCAATTCTACATGTTTAGGGTTTTTTGTTATATTTTGTAACAGTAGTTGAGCAAAGGCTCACTTTTGAATCAGGATTTTTTTGTGGGGTGTGCTAATGATACCAAAGTATTTAAATTTATAATGTAGGGAAAGTTTGTAAATATTAAATTTAAGATGTCAAACTTTATTTTGGTTATACTACTCCACTATAGTGGACTAGTTTAAAATTTCATGCTCTTGCTAGTTCAGATCCTCTAGACTGAATCTGTTTTCAGTACGCTTTTGGTCATTTTTGTTTTAACATTTTTTTTTGGATAATATTTTTTCCGATTTTGCTCAGTTTGTTTGAGCTAGTTCTTTTATTAGAACTGTATTATTTGAAATGATCCAAACAAATTTCGATATTAGAATGTAATATTTAAAAATATGAAAATATGAAGATAGTGCGAGATCGCGATAATATGCAAGAATTTATAATAGCCTATATGCCAAGCCTTTAAATTTTGAAATAATTGAAAGTCATAGTTTCTTGACTACGGAACTCTCTATATTTTGTCTCCTATAACACAATATAAAGTGTATTTAATATAATGTAGCCTCCTGTCTACTGTAAACCATCCCTCTTACATTTTTATTTTTTATACAATTCGTTCGTATCTCCACTGTCATATAGTCAGTTATTATTATTTATATTATTATATATTCTCTACAATATTGTACAGTTCCACAATTACTTTTTGAGTCTCGACTTTCAATTATGTCCCGACTATTGTTTCGTGTTTCGACGTATATCTAAACTATTCCATCAACTTTTTATAGTCTGAGGACTATGTTGCAGTCCCTCATCTATTCTATAGTCTGTGGACAATTCTAAAGTGTCTCCACTATCCTATCGCCTCTAGGCTCTTCTGTAGTCTTTCGTCTATTGTCTTTCGACTAGTCTATAGCCCTTCAATATTCTACAGTCTCCTGACAAGCTTATAGCCTCTCAACATTGACATATAGTCAGTAGTTAGTTAGTTAGTTAGTTAGTTAGTAGTTAGTTAGTTAGTTAGTTAGTAGTAGTTAGTTAGTTAGTTAGTTAGTTAGTTAGTTAGTTAGTTAGTTAGTTAGTTAGTTAGTTAGTTAGTTAGTTAGTTAGTTAGTTAGTTAGTTAGTTAGTTAGTTAGTTAGTTAGTTAGGTTAGTAGGTTAGTTAGTTAGTTAGTTAGTTGTAGTTAGTTAGTTAGTTAGTTAGTTAGTTAGTTAGTTAGTTAGTTAGTTAGTTAGTTAGTAGTTAGTAGTTAGTTAGTTAGTTAGTTAGTTAGTTAGTTAGTTAGTTAGTTAGTAGTTAGTTAGTTAGTTAGTTAGTTAGTTAGTTAGTTAGTTAGTTAGTTAGTTAGTTAGTAGTTAGTTAGTTAGTTAGTTAGTTAGTTAGTTAGTTAGTTAGTTAGTTAGTTAGTTAGTTAGTTAGTTAGTTAGTTAGTTAGTTAGTTAGTTAGTTAGTTAGTTAGTTAGTTAGTTAGTTAGTTAGTTAGTTAGTTAGTTAGTTAGTTAGTTAGTTAGTTAGTTAGTTAGTTAGTAGTTAGTTAGTTAGTTAGTTAGTTAGTTAGTTAGTTAGTTAGTTAGTTAGTAGTTAGTTAGTTAGTTAGTTAGTTAGTTAGTTAGTTAGTTAGTTAGTTAGTTAGTTAGTTAGTTAGTAGTTAGTTAGTTAGTTAGTTAGTTAGTTAGTTAGTTAGTTAGTTAGTTAGTTAGTTAGTAGTTAGTTAGTTAGTTAGTTAGTTAGTTAGTTAGTTAGTTAGTTAGTAGTTAGTTAGTTAGTTAGTTAGTTAGTTAGTTAGTTAGTTAGTAGTTAGTTAGTTAGTTAGTTAGTTAGTTAGTTAGTAGTTAGTTAGTTAGTTAGTTAGTTAGTTAGTTAGTTAGTTAGTTAGTTAGTTAGTTAGTTAGTTAGTTAGTTAGTTAGTTAGTTAGTTAGTTAGTTAGTTAGTTAGTTAGTTAGTTAGTTAGTTAGTTAGTTAGTTAGTTAGTTAGTTAGTTAGTTAGTTAGTTAGTTAGTTAGTTAGTTAGTTAGTTAGTTAGTTAGTTAGTTAGTTAGTTAGTTAGTTAGTTAGTTAGTTAGTTACAAGAATGTTCGTTACATGTACAAGTGTCCGTTTATCAATACATACAAAACTTTGCATACGTTTGTGTTTACAACAAATCTACAAACCATTAAAGCCATTACAGTCTTAATGTGTTTTCTAATAAAACATTTTTTGGGACTAGGCTCAAAAAAACTATAAAATTTTCATCCTTCTGTTTCCAGATTGTTGAGAGAGGTGTTGCATTTCATTTCCTTTCTTTTCTACTTTGTTTCACATAACATCTTGTTGATGGCATTACGCCTCTAAATGAAAAACAGTATACACATTTTATTAGGCCCTTTTTCCGGGATTTTCTTTTAGATTTGTTTCTTTCAGTTTAGAAATTTTCCTTATTTTCTAGCTTTTGTTTTTCATTTTGCCTCCAAACTTATGTAGCGTATGACATCTCAATGTATACGATATAAAAAAAAACGAAAACGAAAGAAGATTTATTTGACCTTTGTCACATTATTTATCTTACTTTGGTTTGAATTTTTATTTATTGCCCCAGCAACAACAACAACAACACGACACCATTCCCCAAAAATATCTATGTATAGATATTAAGTTTTATTCACGCTACAAAAGTCTGCTCTAAGCTCCCATCCCCTACACAATAATCATTGATACTGAACAGAAACATGATGGTATTTGGAGAAATGAACAGATGTTTGTTGTATTTACACGCATGGGGAAATGGACTGATAAACAATGTGGAGTTTTTAGTTTTAGGGTATATGTAGCTTGTTAATATTAAAGAAATGAATATAAGAATTTTCCTTTTTTTAAGGATATTTAAAGAACATTAAGTTTATGTTTAAATCATTGTAGCTTTTACTGCAATCGACTTTTACTTGCCTTTATACATATTTTTTCACAAATTTCATTTTATTTGTTCCATTTTAACTTTTAACAGCTGACAGTTATGGCCTCCAATCATTATTGTTTAACCTCAATATGTTTTTTTTTTTTTGTCTTTTTTTTTGGTTGCTAGAAAGTGGAAGGGTTTGACAAGCCCCAAGCATATCAATTTTTAAGTAGACTGTAAATGGGATTTGTTTTTGTTGCTTTAGATGAATTTATTATATTGTGACCAAAATCGTCATCATATTTATTTTTCTTTATTGTTGTTGTGGCAGCTAAAATAAAGGACAATAAAACATTAATGGAATTTATTTAAAATTTAATACGTATTTATTTACGATTAAAATTTGCAAAAAACCGAAAGAAAAGGTCAAACATGTCATTCATAAGAGTTGGGATAACAATCGATTCAATTATTTAAATTAATGTATTTATTATCTGTAATTGGTAATAAAATTGAAATAATTTTAAGGATATTATATATCAATACCTTGTAATCCGATTCGTATGAAAAATTATGTTTTAATTTATAAAGATAATCGACTGTACTGTACTGACTGTACTGTAAATTACCGACTATTGTCGACTATAAAATATGGTCTTGTCTATAGTTTAGTCTATAGTCTAGTTTATAGTTTAGTCTATAGCCCTCTCTATGGTATAGTCTATAGTCTAGTCTGTAGTCTAGTCTGTAGTCTAGTCTAGTCTAGTCTATAGTCTAGTCTATAGTCTAGTCTATAGTCTAGTCTATAGTCTAGTCTAGTCTAGTCTATAGTCTAGTCTATAGTCTAGTCTATAGTCTAGTCTATAGTCTAGTCTATAGTCTAGTCTATAGTCTAGTCTATAGTCTAGTCTATAGTCTAGTCTATAGTCTAGTCTATAGTCTAGTCTATAGTCTAGTCTATAGTCTAGTCTATAGTCTAGTCTATAGTCTAGTCTATAGTCTAGTCTATAGTCTAGTCTATAGTCTAGTCTATAGTCTAGTCTATAGTCTAGTATATAGTCTAGTCTATAGTCTAGTCTATAGTCTAGTCTATAGTCTAGTCTATAGTCTAGTCTATAGTCTAGTCTATAGTCTAGTCTATAGTCTAGTCTATAGTCTAGTCTATAGTCTAGTCTATAGTCTAGTCTATAGTCTAGTCTATAGTCTAGTCTATAGTCTAGTCTATAGTCTAGTCTATAGTCTAGCTATAGTCTAGTCTATAGTCTAGTCTATAGTCTAGTCTATAGTCTAGTCTATAGTCTAGTCTATAGTCTAGTCTATAGTCTAGTCTATAGTCTAGTCTATAGTCTAGTCTATAGTCTAGTCTATAGTCTAGTCTATAGTCTAGTCTATAGTCTAGTCTATAGTCTAGTCTATAGTCTAGTCTATAGTCTAGTCTATAGTCTAGTCTATAGTCTAGTCTATAGTCTAGTCTATAGTCTAGTCTATAGTCTAGTCTATAGTCTAGTCTATAGTCTAGTCTATAGTCTAGTCTATAGTCTAGTCTATAGTCTAGTCTATAGTCTAGTCTATAGTCTAGTCTATAGTCTAGTCTATAGTCTAGTCTATAGTCTAGTCTATAGTCTAGTCTATAGTCTAGTCTATAGTCTAGTCTATAGTCTAGTCTATAGTCTAGTCTATAGTCTAGTCTATAGTCTAGTCTATAGTCTAGTCTATAGTCTAGTCTATAGTCTAGTCTATAGTCTAGTCTATAGTCTAGTCTATAGTCTAGTCTATAGTCTAGTCTATAGTCTAGTCTATAGTCTAGTCTATAGTCTAGTCTATAGTCTAGTCTATAGTCTAGTCTATAGTCTAGTCTATAGTCTAGTCTATAGTCTAGTCTATAGTCTAGTCTATAGTCTAGTCTGTCTAGTCTAGTCTATAGTCTAGTCTATAGTCTAGTCTATAGTCTAGTCTATAGTCTAGTCTATAGTCTAGTCTAGTCTATAGTCCAGTCTAGTCTGTAATCTAGTCTAGAATAGTGTAGAGACACTGACTCTACACTATTCTGTAGTCCTTGAACTTTTCTATAGCCTTTCAATTATTCAATAATAATACTTAGAAAATTATATTTATTTCATAATGACGAATCTATGTTGTCTACCTAAGTTGCAACATAATTGTTGCATCTAACTTTTCTATAATACACATTATAGTTGAAAAACTGTACTTTAAACTTAATAAAATTTATTATATTTTCAAGCATTTTTGTTACTTTTTTTTACAAAACACTTTAAATTCACATTTAAATATACTTTTGTTTATATTTTCTCTCCCGAAAAACGACTTTTTAATAAACTTATTGTGGTAGAAGAATATTTAGTTTTAAAACGCCATAAAAAGGTGCTTGAATTTTATTGTCATTATTATTATTGAAAAGTAAACAAAAAAAGTTTTCTCTAAAATGTCAAACTTTTTTTTGGAAAAAAAACTTACAATTCTTGCTTTCTATATTAAATTAAAAAATATGTTGCTGTCTGTATGCCATAAAAACGGAAAATTTCTGTTAAAGATAGAAATGTCAAAGGTTATCAATGAGTTGGAAAACATTTTATATTTTCTGTATTTTATTTGTTTAAATAAGTTTTAAATGACTTTTAATGCCAGTTGCTTGGTTGGTTGCTTGCTCTTTGTAGTGCCTGCTCCCTCCCAAAAAACATGTTTAATCAGGCATAAAGACACAATTTAATGGTATTGAATATTTAAGTAATTACCTACAATTTCTGTTTTCGTTTACTGATTGTAAGTTATATTTTAATGAAACTTTACGGTTATACAAATACTCAATGAATGGTTCATTTAGTTAATCAGTTCTCTTTTTACTCGTCGAACACAGACAAAATAGTAATAATATCTTTGGAAATGTATGGACAATTATCCATAACGGAGTATTAAAACATTAGAGAACATTAAGTGCTAGTTAATCAACTGAATAATTAATGAAATGTTCAAAATGTTTATTAACAAATTCTAACTTTTCTATAATAACTTATTTAGTTTTAGTATTTTTCCTAGATGATCAGAGTTCATTTGAATGTTAATTAAAAAGGACAGTTTTTGGTATAATGGTATAAAAACCATACGCAGCCAACGGATAATGAATTATTAAGATTGAAGTTGATATTACTTGAATTTATATTCGGCAATCTTGATTATATTGAACATTTCTATAAAAAAAATTAAAAATTTCTATAGTAAGAGAATTTTTTCGAAAATTTTTTGTAAAAAGCGAATTTTTTCGAAAAATTTCAATAAAAAGAGAATTTTTTCGCAAAATTTTTTGAAAAGATAATTTCCCCGAAAATTTTCCTATAAAAAGAGAATTTTCTTCAAAATTTTCTATAAAAAGAAAATTTTCACGAAAAATTTCTATAAAAAGAGAATTTTCCGAAAAATTTCATATACAAAGAGAATTTTCTTGAAAATTTTCTATAAAAAGAAAATTTTCTATAAAAAAAAAGATTTTTCCCACAAATTTTCTATAAAAAAAGAAATTTTCCGACAAATTTTCTATAAAAAAAGAAATTTTCCCACAAATTTTCTATAAAAAAAAAAATTTCCCACAAATTTTCTATAAAAAAAAAAATTTCCCACAAATTTTCTATAAAAAGAAAATTTTCTATAAAAAAAAAGATTTTTCCCACAAATTTTCTATAAAAAAAGATTTTTCCCACAAATTTTCTATAAAAAAAGAAATTTTCCGACAAATTTTCTATAAAAAAAGAAATTTTCCCACAAATTTTCTATAAAAAAAAAAATTTCCCACAAATTTTCTATAAAAAAAAAAATTTCCCACAAATTTTCTATAAAAAAAAAATTTCCCACAAATTTTCTATAAAAAAAAGAAATTTTCCCACAAATTTTCTATAAAAAAAGAAATTTCTCGAAAATTTTCTATAAAAAGAGAATTTTCTCGAAAATTTTCTATAAAAAGAGAATTTTCTCGAAAATTTTCTATAAAAGAGAATTTTCTCGAAAATTTTCTATAAAAAGAGAATTTTCTCGAAAATTTTCTATAAAAAGAGAATTTTCTCGAAAATTTTCTATAAAAAGAGAATTTTCTCGAAAATTTTCTATAAAAAGAGAATTTTCTCGAAAATTTTCTATAAAAAGAGAATTTTCTCGAAAATTTTCTATAAAAAGAGAATTTTCTCGAAAATTTTCTATAAAAAGAGAATTTTCTCGAAAATTTTCTATAAAAAGAGAATTTTCTCGAAAATTTTCTATAAAAAGAGAATTTTCTCGAAAATTTTCTATAAAAAGAGAATTTTCTCGAAAATTTTCTATAAAAAGAGAATTTTCTCGAAAATTTTCTATAAAAAGAGATTTTTTTCGAAAATTTTCTATAAAAGAGATTTTTTTCGAAAATTTTCTATAAAAAGAGATTTTTTTCGAAAATTTTCTATAAAAAGAGATTTTTTTCGAAAATTTTCTATAAAAAGAGATTTTTTTTCGAAAATTTTCTATAAAAAGAGATTTTTTCGAAAATTTTCTATAAAAAGAGAATTTTCTCGAAAATTTTCTATAACAAGAGAATTTTCTCGAAAATTTTCTATAAAAGAGAATTTTCTCGAAAATTTTCTATAAAAAGAGAATTTTCTCGAAAATTTTCTATAAAAAGAGAATTTTCTCGAAAATTTTCTATAAAAAGAGAATTTTCTCGAAAATTTTCTATAAAAAGAGAATTTTCTCGAAAATTTTCTATAAAAAGAGAATTTTCTCGAAAATTTTCTATAAAAAGAGAATTTTCTCGAAAATTTTCTATAAAAAGAGAATTTTCTCGAAAATTTTCTATAAAAAGAGAGTTTTCTCGAAAATTTTCTATAAGAAGAGAATTTTCTCGAAAATTTTCTATAAAAAGAGAATTTTCTCGGAAATTTTCTATAAAAAGTGAATTTTCTCGAAAATTTTCTATAAAAAGAGAATTTTCTCGAAAATTTTCTATAAAAAGAGAATTTTCTCGAAAATTTTCTATAAAAAGAGAATTTTCAGTTTTTCCATGTTTGCAATTATAATAACTTTTTCCTTCTCTTTCTAAAGTTTAATTGTGTTTATTTTAATAATTATATTAAAATATTTACTTAAAGCCCAGTTCATTGTTTGCACTCTTTCTACATTTTTAAATAAACAACAACACTTAATAATCTGAAATATTTAATACAATTTAATTGCAATATTAAAATCAGTTATTTATAAAGTATTTACTTTTTGAAAAACAGTAGAAATTATAATAGTAATAATAACAATAATAATAATTTGGCTTCAAAATAAATTGAAATGCAAATATTTTGGTTTCAAATATTAATGAAATATACAATTTTGGGTAAACCGAACAAGAAGAAGTATACTTATCATAATTTCTAAATATACCTTAAGAGAGCAATTTTCTATGATATTTTTCAATTTCAAAAATTTTAATTAAGTTATAAAGTAGTTTTATTAAAAACCCTAATAGTAAACCAAGAAAATCTTTATTACTATGTTAAAGTTTCCATTCTATTTAATGCATTTGAAGCATATTCATATTAAAAACAATTTTAGTTTTTACCATAATAATCCTTTAATGTATTTTTTATAACATAATTATATATTAAGTAGACTTGTATTGTTTTGTTTGTAGGAGTAACTTCCCTTCTGTGTGGTAAACTAAATATACATTTTCTATTTTCAAACATGAATATTATTTTAAAATTTAATAAACTCTAAGGCATTTTAATGTTTTTATTATTATTTTATATTAAAGTAAATAAGAAAGTGTGTTTTAGAGTTTGTAAGTATGTTGGTTGTTTAATAAATATAAACATACATATTTACTAGGGTGATCGACTCGATTTTTCAAACGGTTTTAAAACCGGTTTTTTCTGCTTTACCAGTGTCGGTTTTTTCTTAATGTTGATTTTTCGAATATCGAATAACCCGGTTTTTTCACATTTTAAAAACCGGTTTCGAATACTTTTATTTGCTTTGTATTCAAAGATTATTTAAATGAAATTTTTAAGTAAAAAATAATACAGCCCGTCTAAATTTCAAAAATATTCGAGTCGAGGGACTAGCGTATATTTTTCTACAGCTCCTTTGGTTAAACTTTTTTGATTTTCCTAATTAATTAAAAAAATTTATTTGTAAAATTGATAACTGTTTGATAAAATTTTATCATTATATTATATTCCAATTACAATAATTAATTTACGGCTGAAATTTTATGGAAGTGTTGGAATGCCTATGAAAATTTCCTAAACAGGGCTTTCAAAATAAGCTAGGATAACTTTTTATATTAAAGAAATAATGTAAATCAGACGACTAGATCTAAAGTTATAATCTTTTAAACTGTTAAAAATCATTTCGGGCGATGTTTTATTAATCAAATTTAAACATAAACATAAAGTTTTTCAAATTAAAATATATTTTTTTTATTTATGATGAAAAACCGGTTAACCGGTTTTTTCTGAATTTGAAAAATATCAACCGGTTTTTTTAAATGTCAACTATTCGAACTATTCGAAAACCGGTTTTTGGAAAATGTCGAATAATCGATCACCCTAATATTTACATATAAGAAGGGATTAAATTTTAATGACATTATTAACAAACAAATTCTCAATGTTAATTATTCGAAGAAATTCGTTAATTTTTTATAAAAAGAAAATTTTCTGGAAAATTTTCTATAACAAGAGAATTTTCTCGAAAATTTTCTGAAAAAGAGAATTTTCTCGGAAATTTTCTATAAAAAGAGAATTTTCCCGAAAATTTTCTATGAAAAGAGAATTTTCTAGAAAATTTTCTATGAAAAGAGAATTTTCTCGACTAGACTATAGACTAGACTATAGACTAGACTATAGACTAGACTATAGACTAGACTATAGACTAGACTATAGACTAGACTATAGACTATAGACTAGACTATAGACTAGACTATAGACTAGACTATAAACTAGACTATAGACTAGACTATAGACTAGACTATAGACTAGACTATAGACTAAACTAAAGACTAGACTAAAGACTAGACTATAGACTAGACTATAGACTAGACTATAGACTAGACTATAGACTAGACTATAGACTAGACTATAGACTAGACTATAGACTAGACTATAGACTAGACTATAGACTAGACTATAGACTAGACTATAGACTAGACTATAGACTAGACTATAGACTAGACTATAGACTAGACTATAGACTAGACTATAGACTAGACTATAGACTAGACTATAGACTAGACTATAGACTAGACTATAGACTAGACTATAGACTAGACTATAGACTAGACTATAGACTAGACTATAGACTAGACTATAGACTAGACTATAGACTAGACTAGACTATAGACTTAGACTAGACTAGTGACTATGACTAGACTATAGACTAGACTATAGACTAGATAGACTAGACTATAGACTAGACTATAGACTAGACTATAGACTAGACTATATACTAGACTATAGACTAGACTATAGACTAGACTATAGACTAGACTATAGACTAGACTATAGACTAGACTATAGACTAGACTATAGACTAGACTATAGACTAGACTATAGACTAGACTATAGACTAGACTATAGACTAGACTATAGACTAGGACTATAGACTAGACTATAGACTAGACTATAGACTAGACTATAGACTAGACTATAGACTAGACTATAGACTAGACTATAGACTAGACTATAGACTAACTATAGACTAGACTATAGACTAGACTATAGACTAGACTATAGACTAGACTATAGACTAGACTATAGACTAGACTATAGACTATACTATAGACTAGACTATAGACAGACTATTAGACTAGACTATAGACTAGAATATAGACTAGACTATAGACTAGACTATAGACTAGACTATAGACTAGACTATAGACTAGACTATAGACTAGACTATAGACTAGACTAGACTAGACTATAGACTAGACTATAGACTAGACTATAGACTAGACTATAGACTAGACTATAGACTAGACTATAGACTAGACTATAGACTAGACTATAGACTAGACTATAGACTAGACTATAGACTAGACTATAGACTACTATAGACTAGACTATAGACTAGACTATAGACTAGACTATAGACTAGACTATAGACTAGACTATAGACTAGACTATAGACTAGACTATAGACTAGACTATAGACTAGACTATAGACTAGACTATAGACTAGACTATAGACTAGACTATAGACTAGACTATAGACTAGACTATAGACTAGACTATAGACTAGACTATAGACTAGACTATAGACTAGACTATAGACTAGACTATAGACTAGACTATAGACTAGACTATAGACTAGACTATAGACTAGACTATAGACTAGACTATAGACTAGACTATAGACTAGACTATAGACTAGACTATAGACTAGACTATAGACTATAGACTAGACTATAGACTAGACTATAGACTAGACTATAGACTAGACTATAGACTAGACTATAGACTAGACTATAGACTAGACTATAGACTAGACTATAGACTAGATTATAGACTAGACTATAGACTAGACTATAGACTAGACTATAGACTAGACTATAGACTAGACTATAGACTAGACTATAGACTAGACTATAGACTAGACTATAGACTAGACTATAGACTAGACTATAGACTAGACTATAGACTAGACTATAGACTAGACTATAGACTAGATTATAGACTACAAAATTTTCGAAAATGTTTTGTTCTCTGTATAAACATAATTTATCTAAAATTTGTAAAACCATAATTTCACAAAAAGATACTTTAAATATATAAATTAACAACGTGTGTCCCTCCTCCTCCTCTTTAGCACTTCTATTAAACGTGTTTAATCCCCTACAAAAACTTTTCTTCCTTATTTGAAAAAAAAAAACACCTGCATAAAACCATCAACGTAATAAGTTTAAGCCCATACTTTGTATATATTTTCTCCATATTTAAGAGATAAATGATAAACAATTTCAACACCTACAACCAACACCAGCAACCAATTTATTCGATACACCACAACACTCTAGATAAATATCACTAGAATGGAGCAGCAGTAGCAAACAATGTTCATTCATATCTCGGGATTCTGCCATATCTCACTTTATTTTAAAGCATGAATATGCATGCATAAAAAGTGAAATGGATGCTTATAATAAAATTTAACTTGTGTACCTTTATTTAAGCTGATTTTTGTCTTATTTGTTGTTGTTGTTGTGAGATATATAAACTAAATGATATTTAATAATAAGGTAGAAAGAAAATATTCCTACCTTGATACAAAATGTTAAATATTTGTTTTAGAAATCACAAAGATTTATTTATATAACCCTCGTTTTTAAAACCATTAACGTTAAACTTTAAATTATGTACATACATACATATGTCAACATTGGGTAGAAAAGGTTTTTATTTTTTTGAATATATTTCTCATTTTTCCTAACTTTAACACTAATTCCCTTAACTTTGGATTAAAATCTCAACACGTGTCTGTGTAAATTGTAAACCTTTTAACTTTTTCATAAATTCTTAAGTCAAAACTGACACTTTATTACATTTGATTTTTTGCGCTATTTATACCCTACACCACTTTAGTTGGTGGATTTGTGCTGATGTTTGTAACATACAAAAGTATTCGTCCTAGACCCACCTTAAAGTATACCAATCGGCTCAGAATCGTTTTCTGAGTCGATTAAGCTATGTCCGTCCGTCCGTCTGGCTGTCCATGTAAACCTTGTGCGCAAGGTACAGGTCGCAATTTTCAAGAAGATTGGATGAATTTGGAACGCACGTTTTATTTGACCCAAAGACGAAGCCTATTGAAAATGGTTAAAATCGGTCCATTATTTCACCTAGCCCCCATAGAACAGAACCCCCCGAAAAGGGCATCTGAGCTCATAATTATGTTAAATATACATTTATATCGATACTATACTTTCTTACTTGTTTTTCTTTTTTTTTTAATGTAATCTATTTGACATTTGATTTTAATAGTGAGGCCAATGAAGGGATTTAAAAAAAGTGTATTTCAAAAATTTTATATATTATTAAGTGCACTTGAAAGTAACTTTCGTAATAGTCTTTTAAAATTGTTTTATTTATTCATTACTATGAAAAGCCTGTAGAAGTTTTTTGCAAGAAAAACAGTTTATAAATTTCAATTGCAATTCTTTTACATACAATTTACATTTAAATGTCAACGATTTGTTTTTTAATTGAAGTTTTGCATTCGCTGGTAATTGTTTATTCTGGGAAATTGTAAAAAGTTTTTAAATTGAAAATATGCGAATGTAATAGAGTGTTTAGTTTAATGGATGCTTAAATTTTTAATACATCTAATTATACGGCATTTTATGTTTGACATGGTGGCAATTATATGTCCTGGCGTCAATTAATTAGGATATTTAATTTATGTTTTTCTAAGTCATAGACTAAAGACCGGTTGCTTGTAAAAAGGGTCATTTGAAAACATTTATATACAGTGCTGTGCAAAATAATGGCAGAAGAACCAAAAAGTATCAGTTATAGAACGAAAGGCATTAAAAAGTCCACTTTTATAGGTTCTCATTAACTCAAGACTCTACATTTTTAATTTTATGTTTCTAGGTCTAATGTTATAAAAAAAGCACATTCTATATGCTTAATTTCCTATCTCTCCATTTAATATTAAAAAAATCAAAAAGTATTAGTTAATGAACGAAAAAGTACCAAAAATACGCCTTTTTAGGTTCTCATATACACCAGGCTCTACATACTTAATTTTGTATGTCTAGGTGTTGAATCTATATATATAAAAGAGTAGCGTTACTAGCTGACTGATTCATCATCGAACCTAGAATCATGAAATTTTGACAGTAGATGTGTTTTTGGTTATGTAGATCCACTAAGGAGGAATTTTTGGAAATTTGTACATTTAGGGGTAAAAAAGGGAAAAAACGGATAAAACAGGTTTTCTTAATTATCTTACCAAATATTAGTGATACAAGAAAAATTTTAAATGTACATGTATCTACTCCTAAAATAAGCAGATGGGTGTCTGGTACTTTTTTGAAATTCGTACATGTAACAAAGGTGATTTTGTTACCTTTTTTGGCCCCTTATAACTTTTGAACTAATAAACATAATAAAATTTTTATAAATATTTTGGATACATCTTCCAAAATTATGAGACAACTATTTCGTACTTTTTTAAAATTCAGTCCTTTTTGGGTGTAAAAGGGAGAAAACTGTATTTATGGTACTTTTTTTTAGCACATTAAGAAAACTTTTTCGGTTTTTTGAATTATTTCTATTAAATTACGGACTAACTCTGTATTATTTATTGTAATAAAATTTTTGCTATTTTACTAGGGAAAAAGTAAAAAACGGGAAATTTAATTTTATTCAAACTCATTGAGCCAATTTTTATAAAATTTGAAAAAGTAGTTTATTTACTCACACAAAATAAGCTGTTGGTATATTATTTTGGAATTCGAGCACTTAGTCCTATATAGGACCAAATTCGAGTAAATTGTTTGGTACTTTTTGAAAGCACTATTTTTCTGGAACAAATTAATGCAGATTTGAATCGTTTGAGTTTTATCTGTGATATATAGATTTAAATACGGAACATTTTGTAAACTTAATTCTCGAAAAAGTATATTTCTAAGCGAAAAGGGGAAAATTGTATTCTTTTTTAGTACTTTCCACTTAGGTAAATTTTATTCCACTTTTGGTACTTTTTCTTTCTTCAAATGATACTCTTTGTGTGTTCTTTAATATGAATTCAAGACACATGATTATTAAATATACACGGTCCTCATTGAATAAGATTCATTAAGAGAGAACTTTTTAGTACTTTTTATCTCAGAAAAGGTACTTTTTAAATTTTCTAAAATATTCAACCTAGGAACATTAATTTTAACATACATTGTCTTGACTGAATAATATTCTGTAAATGGTACCTTTTAGATTCTTTATAATGGTTAACCGGAACATACGGTCCTTATTAAATGAGAATTTATTGAGAGAGTTTTGTACTTTTTCGTTTTTCCGATGGTACTTTTTGATATTTTTACGATATTGAACATAGATATTGAAAATAAACTTTAAAATGTAGGGACCTTAGTGAATAAGAATCTACTGAAAGGGACTTTTGGTACTTTTTCATTCATTAAAATTATATTTTTTGAATTGAATATAATATTGAATAAAGAAACATAAAATTTTGGAATCAATGATAATCTATTAGAGGTATTTTATAGTACTTTTTTTCAAATAGTACTTTCGAAATTTTCCATAATGTGGAAGCTAAATGAATGAAACTAAAAATACAAGCTTCTTACTGAATGCGAATTTAGTCACGTGATATTGAACGTATAAAACTGAAACATTAAAAAAATGTTTAATCAATTTTAATTTTCTATAAAAGTAAACAAAATTTTGTATGTATTTAATTTAAGTTAGGGTAGCGAAGCACCCAGGGTATGCTAGTTTTATAGAAAACTCCAGAAGTAAGAGTTAAAAAACGAAAAATGTCCTTTTTACCTGACTTACAAATAACACCCCATTAGCATATTTAATTGGTCAAATTTTAAAATTAGTTTTTTTATACCCTACGCCACTATAATGGGTAGAATATTATGCGTTTGTGCTTAAAGTATACCGATCGGCTCAGAATCATTTTCTGAGTCAATTTAGCTATATGTCTGTCTGTCCGTCTGTGTTCCCCCCGGGGCATGTTTCCTTTATGAAAAACTCCATCTTGGTGTATTGCAATCCCGGGGTATAGAGGTGATACCAATACCTCTAGTCCGCCGGGACTATAAACTGGTGATGATCAAATGTATCCTCGGCATTTCCTTGGAATGATTTGACATGGGGTCTAACCAGAGTACCATATAATCTGGCACTACGGGTGGCCGGTTGCCCACAGGACCTAGTCCTGACCGGTCAATTGGTTGAGGTTCCTTCGGGATCCACATAGTGGCTGTGGTTTATACCCAAATTCGCGGGGAGAGAATGTTGGTTTAAGGACTGATATATACAAATGCCAAATATGTCTGGATTCTGGGTGATGTGACAAAGCAACTTATGCTGGATTCCTGAACCCGGTGAGTATCTCTTACTCTTCTAAGGCGTCAGTATATATTAGGGAATTTTCAGGTTGACACTTGGTAGTTGCCTATCACTCCGTACATTTTTTTTTATGGTCTGAGAATGGAACTGATGTAATTCATGAACGATCGGGAAAGACTCCTCTGCCCGACAGAAGACTAATACTGATTTAGTAGACCTTTTACTTCGGAGAAGTTCTCGGTGCAGTTGGCATCTCAACAGGATTCATATTGTTTCATGCTACGCGACATATGGTTGAGGTCCGTTCCCTCAACTCGTCGGGGCAATTATTGGGTTCGAATTGACTTTGGAAATTCTACATCCTTTGTCACATTATCTGACATACCTTATTTGACCGTATCCCCCATAGTCCCCTTCAGAAAATGACTTGATGGTCAAAATTCACTTATAAACACTAATATCACAATGATATTCTGCATAAATAACTGATGTAGACGTATATCCCTGTATTAAAATTTATAAGGATAGGACTATATTAACCTCATGCCACCTTATAACCCCTCTTTTAGAAAATCCCTTTTTTGTCAACAAATTGTTAAAATATTTCTGAATTAAGGAAAAATGAAATTAAATAATCAAAATTTTTAACATAATCTCTGGTGTATCATATGGTCGGCCAAGCCCGAATATAAATTCTTAATTGTTTTTCCATCCCTGCTCACGCAAAATTTTTCATCTCTGATTTCATCACAGTTTCATAAGTAACGCGATGATCTTGCACTGTTTTGTTTTTTTAAAAACAAGCAAATTAACTACAAGAACAACATTTACCATATCAAGCTTTATGTTGTTGTTTTTTATATTTTTGTCAAAGCATGCATGAAAGTGCTAATTTTTTATGCAATCTCCATAATTATGGACCGATTTGCTTAAACATCGATTTTCTTGAAAGCATGTCTGACATATCTAATTATTGAAGACTTGGATCACGAAGATATCTGGGATCTTCAGAAAATCCATTTGACCGACATACAGACGGACAGGCAGACATGACGTTATAGACCGCGCTATCTATAAGGATATATGTATGTATATTGTAGCAATTACCTACAGAATGACAAACTTTATATACATACCCTTTCTACGAAGGTGAAGGGTATAAAAATAACAATTCTTTTCCTCTTTGCTATTTAATTATAAATTTAGTTCTCCTCTCGCAATTATAAAAGTCGGTCGCACAAATAAAACGCTCGTCTTAAAAAAAATAAATTTAATTTAATAAAAGTGTGTTAATCGATTTAAATTTAATAAAATAATAATTCTAATAGTGCAATTTTATGAAGAATCCAAAAAATATAATAATTTCTAAAATAAAACAAAATGAATAAAATCAAAAAAATGCATTAAATAAAGCAAATTGTGTGAAGAATTTCTATAGTTGTTATTGTTTTTAACGGCATCTAGTTATTTTGTTTTTGTTGCCCTTGTAATTGATGTTGTTTTTTTGTATGATGCAATTTTTGCTGAAGAAGTGTGTAATAAAGAAATGAAAATTATCTCTCAATGATAAAATGAGAATAATAAAGAGCGAGTAATGAATGTTTGTTTGTTTTTTTTTTAAATTTACGCAATTGCATTCTTTCTTTTGTTTGTTATTAGTAAAAAAGAAAAAGTGTTAAATAATAAGTGTTGTCAATATCTAAATCAATTTTATTTTAAACGGGTAATCGGTACGGAATTAAAAAACAATTCTTAATAAATTTTTAATATATGTACCTACTAAAGTGAGTTTTCTTTATAAATTTATAGACTAGACTATAGACAAGACTATAGACTAGACTATAGACTAGACTGTAGACTAGACTATAGACTAGACTAGACTAGACTATAGACTAGACTATAGACTAGACTATAGACTAGACTATAGACTAGACTAGACTATAGACTAGACTAGACTATAGACTATAGACTAGACTATAGACTATAGACTAGACTATAGACTAGACTATAGACTAGACTATAGACTAGACTATAGACTAGACTATAGACTAGACTATAGACTAGACTATAGACTAGACTATAGACTAGACTATAGACTAGACTATAGACTAGACTATAGACTAGACTATAGACTAGACTATAGACTAGACTATAGACTAGACTATAGACTAGACTATAGACTAGACTATAGACTAGACTATAGACTAGACTATAGACTAGACTATAGACTGGACTATAGACTAGACTATAGACTAGACTATAGACTGGACTATAGACTGGACTATAGACTAGACTATAGACTAGACTATAGACTGGACTATAGACTGGACTATAGACTAGACTATAGACTAGACTATCTAGACTATAGACTAGACTATAGACTAGACTATAGACCTAGACTATAGACTAGACTATAGACTAGACTATAGACTAGACATATAGCAGACTATAGACTTGACTATGGACTAGACTATAGATAGACTATTAGACTAGACTATAGGACTAGACTAGCTAGACTATGACTAACGACTAGACTATAGATACTAGACTATAGACTATATACCTATACTAAATCGACTAGACTATAGGACTAGACTAAATAGATAACTAGACTATAGACTAGACTATTAGGACTATAGACTAACTGATAGACTATAGACTAGACTATAGACTAGACTATAGACTAAGACTATAGACTAGATATAGACTAGACTATAGACTAGGACTATAGACGACTATGGACTAGACTAGGAATATAGACGACTAGACTATAGACTAGACTATAGACTAGACTATAGACTAGACTATAGACTGGACTAGACTTAGAACTATAGACTAGACTATAGGACTAGACTATAGACTAGACTATAGACTAGACTATAGACTAGACTATAGACTAGACTATAGACTAGACTATAGACTAGACTATAGACTAGACTATAGACTAGACTATTGACTAGACTATAGACTAGACTATAGACTAGACTATAGACTAGACTATAGACTAGACTATAGACTAGACTATAGACTAGACTATAGACTAGACTATAGACTAGACTATAGACTAGACTATAGACTAGACTATAGACTAGACTATAGACTAGACTATAGACTAGACTATAGACTAGACTATAGACTAGACTATAGACTAGACTATAGACTAGACTATAGACTAGACTATAGACTAGACTATAGACTAGACTATAGACTAGACTATAGACTAGACTATAGGCTAGACTATAGACTGACTATAGACTAGACTATAGACTAGACTATAGACTAGACTATAGACTAGACTATAGACTAGACTATAGACTAGACTATAGACTAGACTATAGACTAGACTATAGACTAGACTATAGACTAAGACTAGACTAGCTAGACTATAGACTAGACTATAGACTAGACTAATAGGACTAGACTATAGACTAGACTATAGACTAGCTATAGACTAGACTATAGACTAGGACTATAGACTAGACTATAGACTAGACTATAGACTGGCTAGACTAGACTATAGGACTAGACTATAGACTAGACTATAGACTAGACTATAGACTAGACTATAGACTAGACTATAGACTAGACTATAGATAGGACTATAGACTAGACTATAGACTAGACTATAGACTAGGACTATAGACTAGACTATAGACTGACTATATACTAGACTATAGACTAGACTATAGACTAGACTATAGACTAGACTAATAGACTAGACTATAGACTAGACTATAGACTAGACTATAGACTAGACTATAGACTAGACTATAGACTAGACTATAGACTAGACTATAGACTAGACTATAGACTAGACTATAGACTAGACTATAGACTAGACTATAGACTAGACTATAGACTAGACTATAGACTGACTAGACTAGACTAGACTAGACTATAGACTAGACTATAGACTAGACTATAGACTAGACTATAGACTAGACTATAGACTAGACTATAGACTAGACTATATAGACTAGACTTATGGCACTAGACTATAGACTAGACTATAGACATGACTATAGACTAGACTATAGACTAGACTATAGACTAGACTATAGGACTAGACTATAGACTAGACTATAGACTAGACTATAGACTAGACTATAGACTAGACTATAGACTAGACTATAGACTAGACTATAGACTAGACTATAGACTAGACCTATAGACTCAGACTATAGACTAGACTATAGCCTAGGACTATAGACTAGACGATAGACTAGCTTAGACTAGACTATAGACTAGACTATAGACTAGACTATAGACTAGACTATAGGACTAGACTATAGATAGACTATAGACTAGACTCTAGACTAGACTATAGACTAGACTATAGACTAGACTATAGACTATACTATAGACTAGACTAGACTAGGACTATAGACTAGACTATAGACTAGACTATAGACTAGACTATAGACTAGGCTATAGACTATGATAGACAAGAATAGAATTGACTATTGACTGGGCTACTGACTAGTTTAGAAACTAAATTATAGAATATAATTTTAAACACCCATTATTTGTACAAAATTATTGAATCAAATGTTATTTCCAAAAATAACCTTAAAATACTTTTCATTTTCAGTAACAAAAATCCTTTATTCCTAGAATTTTAATACCTTACATTTGGTTTGTTTGTTTTCTACATTCAGCACTTTCATTAAAAGAGATAAACTTTTCAACAATTTCAACATAAATTTTATTTCTTTAAACATTTTTCCATATTTCTATTAACAACAACACAAATGACCAATTTGTTTTTCAAAATTTTTGCTTAAGTGTTTCGAGTTAAGAGCAAAAGTAAAAGAGAAAAACTTTTACAGGGAACTTGGTAATAAAAGTGAAATGAATTTATAATTCTACTTTAGCAGACGTATGTAAATAGAAAGGAATGTAAAATGAATGGGTAAAACGAGAAAGAACAAACTTATTTACCATATATTTAACATAAATAGGTACAACACAAAATGAAAGAATAAATGAGTGAATGACTGGACATTTTTTGCCCGTAAACTAAAAACTCATTAATTATTCATTAGAAGTTATTGTAGCTAAACTCTGAACTACTTGCCACTACCAGTACTATTACTACTGCTAATACTGCTTGCTATTGCTACTAAATGATATTACCTTCACTCAAAATACATAGATACGTATATATACACACATACATCTAACCATTAAATTTCCAACAGTTGTTATAATAACATTATTGAAATACAGTTACAATACGAGAGTGAATTTATAAGGGACTAAAACTATTTATATGAAGGAAGAATTTATATGTATTTTATTACAAATAAATATTTTTATAATTTTATTAGTTTTAAAGTTTGAATGATATTTTTTTCAAAATACTTATCAATTCACCATTTTCATTATAAATTTACATATACATATGTAGGTTTGTATATACATATGTTTGTATAAACAAACATACCTTCTTATATATTGTATATACCTTTGTATATTTATGTAGATACATGTTGAAGTTCAAAACCTTTTTTACTCTTTAGTCACTATAAATACAAATACATATTGAATGTTTAGTTTAGACTATAGCTTAACCCAACAGTTCGCGGTAACTGTATCGAACTATTAGTTTTTTTTCTAGATTATTTAGAGACATTAAAGTTACCATTGTATTCCATCTAAGTAGATTATATAAGACATAAAAAGTAACCAATTGTCATTGAGCTGATGTTCAATTAAATTTAGTTTACGGTTTACATTGACTACTTCAAAACTGCTGAGATTGCATGGGTTTGGATGTATGTATATATAAATTTACAATGTACAAACATAATGGGTTTATAAACCTTTTAACGTATGCAAAAACCAATATTCTTTTGTAAAGTTTTCATTTCCAAACACACATATATACATAAATAGTTTATGTATTTTTGTCCATACAAATACACAAATACAACTACTGCCATATATTTACATACAGATATGTATGTATTAGGATAACATTTCTCGTAGTAAATGAAAATTCATAGTATCATCCAAAAACACATTAGATTTTTACATTAGTTTTAAGTAATAAAATCTTTGAAAATTTAAACAAAATAAAAATATAGAAAAAAATCTATCTCATAATAAAATATTCTTGTTCCTCGAAGACCTTGCAACATAAGTATCAATCGGTTTTGTTTAATTTGTTTAATTTGTTTTAACAATATTTTTAATTCGTCCGTTAATTCTTTTAAATGTCTGTATTGCATGTAATTCTAAACGTATTTTCTATAAGTTGAGTGCAAAAGGGTCAATATAAGTTTATGTTAGTCATATATAATACATTCATACTAATGTTGTCTAATACACACATTTTCACACAAACTGACATAATTCTATTAGGGCTATACAAATTGTAGTTGTTTTCAACTATAATTCAAGTTTAATTAATTTTAAGTTAAGGTAGTTATTATTATTAATAATAATTTGTTTTTCGTTTCTCTCCTCTAGAGACTAGTTAATAATCTAGAATCGACTACATCCTATATATATGCCGACTAGTTCGGCATCAAATACAGACTAGTCGATATTCTCCACTGCAGAATTGTCGATTATCTTGATTATATACTCGTATATAGATTAGTCAATAGCCTAGAATCCAGACTAGTAGATAGCCTCGACTACAGACTAGTCGATAGATTAGTCAATTAGTCTCGACTACAGACTTGTAGATAGTCTCGACTACAAAATAGTCGATGGTCTCAAATATACACATACCAGTCGATTAAAGGCTACAGATTAGTTTGTACTATGGACTTGTTGTTCGACTATCGACCAGTCTTGACAATAGACTAATCGACAGACTCCACCATTCTATAATCGAAATTATAGACTAGTTGATAGTCTCGACTATAGACTATTTTGACTATAGACTAGTCGATAGTCTTGACTGTATACTAGGCGATTGACTATAGACTAGTCGACAGTCTAGATAGTCTTCACTATAGACTAGTCGATAGTCTTGACTATAGACTAGTCAATAGTATTGACTACAGACTAGTCAATAGTATTGACTATAGACTAGTCAATAGTATTGACTAAGTCAATAGTATTGACTATAGACTAGTCAATAGTATTGACTATAGACTAGTCAATAGTATTGACTATAGACTAGTCAATAGTATTGACTATAGACTAGTCAATAGTATTGACTATAGACTAGTCAATAGTATTGACTATAGACTAGTCAATAGTATTGACTATAGACTAGTCAATAGTATTGACTATAGACTAGTCAATAGTATTGACTATAGACTAGTCAATAGTATTGACTATAGACTAGTCAATAGTATTGACTATAGACTAGTAGATAGTCTTAACAATAGACTAGGCGATTGTTTTGACTATAGACTAGACAATAGTATTGACTATAGACTAGTAGATAGTCTTAACAATAGACTAGGCGATTGTTTTGACTATAGACTAGACAATAGTATTGACTGTAGATCAGTAGATAGTCTTAACCCTAGGACTAAGACTAGGTGATTGTTTTTACTATAGACTAGTCGACAGTCTTGACTATAGACTAGTCGACAGTCTCGACTATAGACTAGTCGACGGTCTTGACTATAGACTAGTCGACAGTCTTGACTATAGACTAGTCGATAGTCTTGACTACAGACTAGTCGATAATCTTGACTATAGACTAGTCGACGGTCTTGACTATAGACTAGTCGACAGTCTTGACTATAGACTAGTCGATAGTCTTGACTACAGACTAGTCGATAATCTTGACTATAGACTAGTCGATAGTCTTGACTATAGACTAGTCGATAGTCTTGATTATAGACTAGTCGATAGTCTTGACTATAGACTAGTCGATAGTCTTGACTATGGACTAGTCGATAGTCTTGACTATAGACTGATCGATGGTCTTGACTATATACTAGTCGATAGTCTTGACTATAGACAAGTCGATAGTCTTAACCATGGACTAGGCGATTGATTTGACTATAGACTAGTAGACAGTTTCGACTATAGACTAGTCGACGGTCTCGACTATAGACTAGTCTACGATCACGACTACTGACTAGTCGACAGTCACGACTATAGACTAGTCGATAGTATTGACTATAAACCAGTCTTGACTATATACTAGTCGACAGTCTCGACTATAGAACAGTCGATAGTCTTGACTATAGATTAGTCAATTGTCTTGACTATAGACTAGTCGATTGTCTATAGACTAGTCGATAGTCTAGACTAGTCGATAGTCTTGACTATAGACTAGCCGATAGTCTTGACTACAGACTAGTCGATAGTCTTGACTATAGAGTAGTCGATTGTCTTGACTATAGACTGGTTGATATTCTTGACTATAGACTGGTCGATAGTCTTGAATATAGACTAGTTGATAGTCTAGACTTGACGATAAACATGACTTATTGATAGTCGAGACTAATGTCTGGTGCAGTGGATACAAAGTCCATGGTTACAAAGAGTCCATATATCAAGAAAAGGCTGGTGTTCGAAATACCCCATAATTTAAAAGCCCTCCTCCTGGTCGAAGGTATAGGAGGAGCACTTAAACCGGGGAAAAAATGCCTCTTAGTTAAATTCTAAAGAAATATTTTCAAATACCTTTCTGATTTAAAAGTTCACTCTTTGTTGTCCATGGACTGGTCGAATACTTTAAAATAATAGGTCCTCCTTATCTGTACTAATTCAGCACAAACACATGTTAAACTTATAAGCATAACCTCAAAATAAATGTATATAGAATGAAAAGTACTGAAAAAAACAAAATATATTAAAATACAAAAATACCCGTAACGCGCAACTAAGTTAAGGATTTATGGCATACAACTCATTTTATATGATGATGGCTTATGAGACGTAACCGTAACATTTGAATACTTGTACCTTTTGCTCTTGCTACTTCCTCTAAAGGTTTTCCTTTTTATATGTAATTTCCATAGAATGTGCCAGCATAAATATACACAGACAGACACTAACATACATACATATATAGGAAAAATATGCATACATACACATATGTACCTTATATGATCCTGCAGGTCGTGGTGTATCATTCCCTGATATGTTAGGAGTAATATTACAAAGACCACAAACTAGTCAAATGAGTCAGAAACATATAAATTCGTATAAAACAATACGATTTTTGAAAAACTTCCAACTAAAAGTGATAAATTGACTCTTGGCAAAACTACAGGGTTATGTTAATATTTAAACATGTATGTTAGAGAATTAGTTTGCATGTGTATTTATTAAACAATTTTGTCGTTGTTGTTGTTTTTTGTGTAAAGAGAATTTTAAGACGGTTATATGAAGTTAATGCGGTTAAAATGTTAAATTTTTCCTTCCCTTTTGTTTTCCTGCGTTGTGTTCTTGTTGTTTTAAAATAAAGGTAAACTTTTCACAAAAATTTCATAAACTGAAATAAACTTAAAAATTATATCTAACATTTTGTTTGTCTGTTTTTTTAGTGGATGGAGTACTACTTTGTCTTAAACTTATTTGCTTAGTTAGTTGATCACAAAAAGCATATCCTGGGTTAATTTTGAATTTTTTATATGGATTTTTTTTTTTGTGTTTAATTCTTGGAAATTTATTCATAGTGGGCTTGGTAAATAAAAATTTTGAATTTGTATTATTTTGTATTTGAAAATCTAAACTATAGACCATAGTCCATACTACAGTCGGGACTAGTGTCATGACTACAGAGTAAATCATAGTGTAACTATAGACTAGACTGTAGGATTAAACTATAGTTTAGACTATAAACGTGTAATCTAGAGTATAGTCCGTATCATTTTCCAAACTATATTCCTGAATATAGAATAGACTATAGTCCAGACTATAAAATATGCTATAGTGTAGACTATAGTCCAGTCTATAGACTATACTATTGAATAGACTATTGACCAGACTGTAGTTCACATTATAGACAATACTATATTCGAGACTGTAGAATAGACTATAGTCCAGGCAGACTATGGAATGGACAATAGTCCAGACTATTGAATAGACTATAGTCTAACCAATAGACCGGACTATGGAATAGACTATAGACATGACTACAGACTATATCCAGACTATAGTTGAGACAGACTATAGAATAGACTATAGTCCAGACAATAGAATAGATTATACGTAGTCCAAGCTGTAGTGTAGACTATGGATAGAATTTAGTCCTATAGACCATAGTTCTGATTATAGTTCAGTTTATAGACAATCTATAGTCCAGACTTTAGTCCATTAAATAGACCAGACTATAGACGTTACTACTATCCATATTATATTAAAGGCTATAGTCCATACTATGTTCCGACTATTGTTCAGATTGTAGACTAAACTACTGTTCAGACTATAGACTGGAATATAGTCCAGAATGAAGACTATGAATTAGACTATATATTGAATTATATAATAGGCTATAACCCAGTTGATTTTTCTCAAAAAGCTTTAAACCCGGTTTTTCTCAAAATGTTTATACAATCCAACTCACTGTACATTTAAACATACAAAAAAGTTTGTATGTAATTTTAGCATAATGTTATGCTTTTTTTGTTGATGTTTTTTTTTTTGCAAAGTGGGTTTATAAAATGCCAACAACCAAAGTGCTTTGATTCCTTTGCTATATACAAATGTTCATATGTATACGCAACTAAATATGTATATGTTGGAAAATTGAATTTTAGCGTTATGGAAAAAATTGGCTTAACGCCTTTTTTAAGGACAAGTTAAGCATATTACAACATTACTTATATTAAGCTTAACAATAATGTTATTTTACAAAGTTAACAAGATAAAGCTTTATTTAAAAAAAACTCAATTTTCTTTTTTTCTTTTCCTTACAGGGTCACACTGGACCGCATGGACCAAGCGGTGCCAAAGGTGAACCAGGACAACCGGGTATACCAGGTATTTCAGGAGCTCCTGGTGCTCCTGGACTCAAAGGTGATCGTGGTCTGCCGGGTGAGATAGGTCCCATGGGTCCACCCGGCCCCGCCGGACAAATAGTCTATGCCGATATGCCGTTTGGTTTGCAGAATACAACACAGTGTACATGTCCCGCCGGACCAGCAGGTCCTATAGGTCCACGTGGCCCACCCGGTTATGATGGCGCACCCGGTTTGAACGGTGAGCCGGGTCCAGCTGGTTCGATCGGTTTGACCGGCCTGCCTGGTGCAAAAGGCGAGAAAGGCGAAAAAGGTTTGCGTGGTTTGGCTGGACCGAAAGGTGATCGCGGACCTGAGGGTCCACCAGGACAGGCCTTTTTCGCTGGTGGTTTCGAAGGCATGGCTATGAATGGCACCAAAGGTGACAAAGGTGATAAGGGAATGCGTGGTCGTCGCGGCAAACCGGGAACAGCTGGACCAATCGGACCTCCGGGCAAACCAGGTTTAATGGGCGAAATGGGACATGCGGTAAGTGGCAAAGAATTTATACACTTTTTTTCCCATATTGAGAACTGAGAAGCATGTTTGACTAAAAAGGCTTAAAAAACAATTTCAATTAAAATCCCAATAAAGTAGTTATTTTTTAATTCATAATCAACTCAAAACTATCAAACTAACTTCTAACATAAAAACCAACAAAAATCCCTCAACTTTTAACCATAAAAAAATACCACATCACCATTTTTGAAAAAACCCCACATACATACATACACAAATATGTTTATGTTTATACTCCTCATATGCATAGTTTTGCTTTTCAACAGCTTAAACGAAAATCTTCTTTTTACTACATAGTAAAAAATCTCTCCATAACTAACTGTGACAATGGCCTCTCAAGTTTGATGTTATTTACTGTGATAAAAAACAGTTAAAAAAAAAAATCACACAAAATATGGAAAAATAATTAATGAAAAAAAAAAAAAAAAAAAACTGATGTTTTCAACACAACAACTCAGCAACTGACCCCATAACTGAGTAAACACCACTATTACTGTAAAACAATATGCAACAACTAAAATATAATATCAACAACAGCCGAAACAGCAGCAAGAACTATCACTATAACTAAAAGTAGTTGTAGCTATACAATACATAGTTTTACTACAATGATGATGACGAGGGCTAACTACAGCAGCTTGCTCTGGTAACAACTTTTTCCAACATTAACTAACCAACAACTTTTTTTCTATAAAATTGTGTTAGGAAAAGGAATATAGAAACTTTTTCTTTAGCGGCAACAAAACTTGTTTATTTCATGTTTAAATAAAGTGTGGAGGCTGAATTGTTACTCTTAGTTGATGCTGCTGTTTTCGGTTATTCACTCATATAATAATATGAAATCTTTTAACTAAACTTAAAAACAGGATAAATCCTGTAAATGGAATGATATACAAATATTTAGATTTATATATGTATATGAGAATGATGGAAAAGGCAGGCCAAAAGGACATGCTAAAAGTGCTGCCTAGAAGATTTCACTTTTTGTAGAATAATTTTGTAGAAAAATTTAGTTTCCTAGAAAATATTTGAAAAATTATATTTTTATAGAAAATTTTCGGAATATTTTTACTTTTATAGAAAATTTTCGGAAAATTTCTAGCAAAATTTCCATTTTTGTTAAAAATTTTCGCAAAATTTCCCTTTTTATAGAAAATTTTCACAAAATTTCCCTTTTTATAGAAAATTTTCGCAAAATTTCTCTTTTTATAAAAAATTTTCGCAAAATTTCTCTTCTAACAGAAAATTTTCGGAAAATTTCTCTTTTAATAGAAAATTTTCGGAAATTTTTTCTTTTAATAGAACATTTTCGGAAAATTTCTCTTTTAATAGAACATTTTCGGAAAATTTCTCATTTAATAGAACATTTTCGGAAAATTTTTCTTTTAATAGAACATTTTCGGAAAATTTCTCTTTTAAAAGAAAATTTTCGGAAAATTTCTCTTTTAATAGAACATTTTCGGAAAATTTCTCTTTTAATAAAACATTTTCGGATAATTTCTCTTTTAATAGAACATATTCGGATAATTTCTCTTTTAATAGAACATTTTCGGAAAATTTCTCTTTTAATAGAACATTTTCGGAAAATTTCTCTTTTAATAGAACATTTTCGGAAAATTTCTCTTTTAAAAGAAAATTTTCGGAAAATTTCTCTTTTAATAGAACATTTTCGGAAAATTTCTCTTTTAATAGAACATTTTCGGAAAATTTCTCTTTTAATAGAACATTTTCGGAAAATTTCTCTTTTAATGGAACATTTTCGGAAAATTTCTCTTTTAATAGAACATTTTCGGAAAATTTCTCTTTTAATAGAACATTTTCGGAAAATTTCTCTTTTAATAGAACATTTTCGGAAAATTTCTCTTTTAATAGAACATTTTCGGAAAATTTCTCTTTTAATAGAACATTTTCGGAAAATTTCTCTTTTAATAGAACATTTTCGGAAAATTTCTCTTTTAATAGAAAATTTTCGGAAAATTTCTCTTTTAATAGAAAATTTTCGGAAAATTTCTCTTTTAATAGAAAATTTTCGGAAAATTTCTCTTTTAATAGAAAATTTTTGGAAAATTTCTCTTTTAATAGACAAATTTTCGGAAAATTTATCTACTTATAGAAAATTTTCGGGAAATTCTGTTTTTTTAAAAGAAATTTTTTAGTTTTTATCGGAAAATTTCTCATTTTTTCTCTTTTTAGGGAAAATTTTCGGAAAATTTCCCTTTTATAGAAAATTTTCGGAAAGTTTCCCTTTTTATAGAAAATTTTCGGAAAGTTTCCCTTTTTATAGAAAAATTTCAGAAAATTTCTCTTTTTATAAAAAAATTTCGGAAAATTTCTCTTTTTATAGAAAATTTTTAATGAAATTTGTCTTTAGAGAAATTTTTCGGAAATTTGTTTTATTATAAAATATTTTGTCAAACTTCAGTTATTTTTCTAAGTATGTATATTGTGTTAAAACAGCTCTCCAGTGTACTTAATATAGGGTACTCAAAAAAACTTCAAAACAATATGGACATTTTCAGACTGACAACTAATGTAGCTTTCAGCTTTAAGCGGTAAATATGTTAAAAAATAAAACTTTTTTTTATTCCAGTTTCTGTTTTATTTCAATGGTTTTTAAACATAAATAAAAAATATGAATTTTTCCCCTTATCATGAGAGTACATTAGAGGCCGGCTGACATAACCCTCTGGAAATTTTCATAAAGAAACTTTTTTTGCGCTTTACAAGTATTTTTTTACATTTTTCATTACAACAAATGTATTAGTTTTCTTTTTAATTGAAATCTAACATACATTCTATATAGAGTTTTAAAAAGGACATGCTAATAATTGAAAATGGGGAAATGAGGATAATGAAAATTAAAATCAAATGGTTTCTCATGTTCTCTATTATTTATGGTTTTTATATTTCTACAATTTTATTGATAAATCTTTTGATTATTTTAATTTTTAACAGGGTCGTCCAGGTATGCCAGGACCAAAAGGTGATATGGGTCCGAAGGGTCCCAAAGGTGATTCTGGCGGTCGTGAAGGGGTAAGTAAAAACGTAGTTTAAATAATATAAATAGTTTTTTTTTAAGAAAATGGAACTAAAATGAGAAGGGAATTCCATTCATAGTAACATTTTTAATAGAGATCGTTTACAAGTTTTATTTAAATTTATTAAATTCTAATCATTTATCTTATAGTAGACTAATAAATATTCCAAAAGTCGTTAAAATTAATGGAAAATATTAATTTTTTCTCCGAAAAATACCGAATTCTCATAATTTTCTTACAACAAAAAACACTTATCAGTTCTACGACCTGTATAAAATGTCTAAACAACATTTATGTCAAAATCTGTTCTATTTTTTTCCTATGACATTCGTAATAAGTAAAATATGACTTAAATAGAAGAAAAACAAAATTTATAAGAAATCATCTCAATCATAAAAATATGCTCAATTGAGATTTGTTTAACTTAATTCTAGCGTAATGAATGACAACTCTTCAAAAAATGAAAATTGTACTTTTACATAAAAAGCTCTTTTATAAAATATAAATAAATAAGTATGTAGGTATTTATACATATATTTATATGTAACTACATGTACAATTTTACTTACAACTAAACTAGAAATTTCTTCTTAACCAAAATGTCAAAAGAAAATGTCGAAAAAAAAGAATTGCCCAAAAATATTATGGTTTATATGGCGACACAAATATTTTTAGCTTAGCTGGATGCGATTTATGAAATATTACACTGAGTCCTTGGACGTCAAGGATTTGTGAATTTGAAGTTATTTCAGAAACTCAATCGGTAATTGTATTTCCTAGTTCTGAGAGGATCAGTATATTTTTAATAGAAATTTGAACATTTATAAACTGTGTTACTTTTCTTTACTCACTTTCATGTTTCTTTGTGTAGCAGTGTTACTCTCTATTCCCTCTATGCTTTTATATTATCCCCGAAACCCATTCAGGTATTTTAAATATACCCTTTTAAAATATAGAGTTCAGCAATGTTGTAAATCTAAAAAAAGAAACAGACATTGTACAACGAAATTAAAGAGAAAAAATTGCAATTTAATAAATTTACTAAAGAATGCAAGGAGTCGAAAAAATTGATAATTAAGTGAATGAGACAATTAAAATCGATTTAAACTATAGAGAAGTTCACTTTTTATTTTCGGAAAAATGTAATTAAAAATTTTCGGAAAAATTCTCTTTAATAGAAAATTTTCGAAAAAATTCTCTTTAATAGAAAATTTTCGGAAAAATTCTCTTTAATAGAAAATAAAAAAAATAGAAAATAAAAAAAAGTGGCCTCCGGTAGGTTAGTGGTTAGTGTTCTAGTCTGGTAGACCGGAGGTGGTGGGTTCGATTCCCACCTGAGGCACTGGTTAAGGAGCGCACAACGGGCCCGATAGAGGCCTAGGTGTATTTCTTCGGATTTTATGTATATACATCCTCCTTTCAAACTAACTAACTAATAGAAATTTTTCGGAAAAATTCTCTTTAATAGAAAATTTTCGGAAAAATTCTCTTAATAGAAAATTTTCAGAAAAATTCTCTTAATAGAAAATTTTCGGAAAAATTCTCTTTTATATAAAATTTTCGGAAAAGTTCTATTTTTTTAGAAAAATTTAAAAAAAATCTCTTTTTTAGAAAATTTTTGGAAAAATTGTCTTTTTTAGAAAATTTTTGGAAAAACTCCCTTTTTCAAGAAAATTTTCTGGAAAATTCTCTTTCTATAGAAAAATTTCATATAATTTCTCTTTCTATAAAAAAATTTCGGAAAATTCCTCTTTCTATAGAAAATTTTCAGAAAATTTCACTTTCTATAGAAAATCTTCGGGAAAATTTCTCCTTCTATAGAAAATTTTCGGGAAATTTCACTTTCTATAGAAAATCTTCGGGAAAATTTCTCCTTCTATAGAAAATTTTCGGAAAGTTTCTCTTTCTGTAGAAAATTTTCCGAAATTTTTTCTTTCTATAGAAAATTTTTTATTTCTATAGAAAATTTTTCGAAAATTTTTCTTTCTATAGAAAACTTTTGGAAAATTTCTATTTCTATGAAAAATTTTCCGAAAATTTCTCTTTCTATAGAATATTTTCGGAAAATTTCTCTTTTTATACAAAACTTTCGGAAAATTTCTCTTTCTATACAAAATTTTCGGAAAGTCTCTCTTTCTATCGAACATTTGCGGAAAACTTCTCTTTTTATTTCTAAAGAAAATTTTCCTTTCTATAAACAATTTTCCGAAAATTTTTCTTCCTATAGAAAATTTTCCGGAAGTTTCTCTTTATATAGAAAATTTTCCAAAAATTTATCTTGCTATAGAAAATTTTCTTTTTCCATAGAAAATTTTCTGAAAATTTCTCTTTCTATAGGCAATTTTTCGAAATTTTCCCTTTCTATAAAAAAATTTCCGAAAATTTCACTTTTTATGGAAAATTTCCAAACATTTTTCTTACTAGAGACAATTTTCTGAAAATGTCTCTTTCTATAGACAATTTTCCGAAAATATCTCTTTATATAGAAAACTCTTACTCGCTTTATATAGAAAATTTTCGGAATATTTATCTGTTATAAAAAATTTTAGGAAAATGTATCTTTCTCTTTTTATGGAAAATTTTCTAAAAGTTATTAATTTTATAGAAAATTTTCTCTACTCTTCTGGTAATTTTTCTCTTTTTACAGTATTTCTCTAAAAATTTATCTTTTTATTAGGAAATTTAAAAAAAAATGGATTTTTATAACCACCATCAAAAAAGATGGGGGTATATTGTTTTTTTTCATCCCGTTTCTAACACATAGCAATGAAAATCGGCATAAATAAGTTTCATGTGAACAAGAATCTCTCTAACAAATTTTATGAGCATCGGTCCATAATTGACCCTACCTACCCTCCATATAAGGTCCCTTTCAAAAAATTACTTTAGCGCTCATTACTGGCTAAAAAAAACGCGAGTATATCGATGAAAAAAAATCTCTTAAACAAATTTTTTGAGGATCGGTCTATAATTAACCCTACTCCCATGTAAGGTCCCCTTTAGAAAATGACTTTTACGCGCATAACTGGTTTAAAAATACAAATATAACGATGAAGCTCAACACAAACAAATTTAAACGAGCCAAAATTCCAAATATCACCCTGATGTTTGTAGGGGAACATTCCTTTTACGGCATAGACGAATATAATTTAATGAATACTCTTACTTGTTTATAATATTTTTTCAATTAAAGTTTAACCTTTTCTGCACATTTTCTATACCTAAGTGTTCTTCAGAGATTTTAATATTATTAGAAATCCCAATTCCCATGCAAAAGTTAAACGAAATTATTTAGTAAAATTTAATTTTAATAAAAACTATAAAAAACAATTAAGGCATATTTAAAATGCTGTTGTTAGTTGTAAAGAAATTAAAAAAACATATACCTACATATATTGTTGCGAAATTGTTGTCATCTTTTAAGCTCAAAATGAATGCAGAAAGAGCACAAACCTTATAAAATTAAATGTCTTTAAAAGACACTTTTACATACCCAGCAAACATAAAAATTATAATTTCAGAATCCAAATTTAAGGATGTCCCAGTTGGTAGTGTGCTAGTCTATCAGTTTGAGGGTCGTGGGTTCGATTCCTACTAAAAATTCTGGTATGTTTTCACTGCAATGGACCTATGGTTGTCGTCATCCTACTCGTTAATTTATTTTAGACTAATAAATAAATGTTAAATTGAAACTGCTATCTTAAAGCTCAAGATAGAGTAAAACTTTATTTAAAGTAATTCTCAAGTCGAGGTGGAATTTGCTGGGTTTGTACTTTCACTGGCATATGTGTTTGTATGAAAGTGTGTGAGAGATTTAATGTCCATATGTATGTGTTTTAAGAGTTTGTTGATAGTTGCGTTGAAACATACGTATGTATACACATGTATATCCCAGTAGTTTTCTGAGGAAGTCCCACTCAGATACTATATTTTTAGAGACAAACAAACAAAAGTTTGGGAAACTATTTAGTTCTGGACTGTAACAACAAACTGTAGGGATATGTATGTATGTGCGTACATACATATGTGTAGTAGTTTATGTGTGTGATAAGTCTTTAACGACTAATAAAGCCTCTTGTTCTTTTATAGTACTTGAAATGACTTTTCTTGACTACTTTAGAGACTCATTACGCCAAATACACAAACACTTCTACACATACTTATAAACACAACTGCAAATATTGAGGACGGAAAAAGAAGTAAAACTTCAGCTCACATATATGGTAAATACTCTCAATAATACACACATTAGGATATCCTTGATTTTAGGGAAGATTGAAAAAATTAATTATCATGAAAAAAAAAAAACACAAACATCTGGTCAAACTTGAGTTTGCTTGATCCACATCACTTTGAATATCTAAAGCGTCTTGGGCAGTATTAGTCACCGAAACTCATTGACTTCCTTTATAAATCTGTACCCAACTAAACAAAGAGCTGGATATTCACAGGAAATCTGTAAACCTATGTCCTTCTTTCCTTGTTTCCTATTTAATGAATCTAGCGGAAACTTGATAAATCACCAATTCAGCTTAGCTGAATAGTTACATTAGCCAACTAATTAGCTTTTCTGCAAATAATTTGCAATTCAGCTAAAAATTCAAGTAATTCAGCTAAGGTTTTAGATATAATTTTCATTTATAAAACAAAATTAGAATATAATTTCTCATTTTTATAACTTTCAACAAATTTCAAACATTGTTGCTACTAATATTATATTTTTACATAATTCAGCTAAGCTGAATTGCTAAATTTACAAACTTTTTACTTTTTCTGCATAAAATTTTCAATTCAGCTAAGCTGAATTTACATTTGTTAATCTAAAATAGTATTTTAATTTTTTTGTTATAATTTAATTAAAACTGTACTCTATATATTAAGAATCTTATTCAGGAGGAAGCACCATAGATAAATTTGCAGACAAATTAACTTTTTTGTACGAAATCTGCAATTCACCTATGCTGAATTTGACTTTAATAAATAATTTCATATATTTTCTTATGATCTTCAACAAATTTATCCTCAAATTTAATTAAAACTAAATTGTAAATATAGGGAATCTTATTCAGCTAAGAAAACAATGACAAATTACTAATCCAGCTTAACTGAATAGTTAAATTTGCCAACTAATTAACTTTTTTTGTACAAAATTTTCAATTCATATAAGAAATTAACTAATTCAGCTGAGCTGAATTTGTTTGTTTGAAGGAATTAATAAGAAAATTTTAATTTCAAATTTCTTATTTCTAGGGATTCTTATTCAGCTTGGATTGAAATGACAAATCATTAATCCAGCTAAGCTGAATAGTTAAATTTACAAACTAATTAACCTTATTGTAAAAAATTATCAATTCAGTTATGAAATCAACTAATTCAGCTTAGCTGAATTTGACTTTTATAAATAATTTATTAGAAAATTTGATAAAAGATTTATATTTTTAAGTAAATTTTCAATAAAATTGTTAAAAAATGAAATAGTTAATAGCTGAATAGTTAAATTTGCAAACTAATTAGCAATTCAGCTGAGAAATTGAGAAATTTAGCCACTAAATTACTTAATCATCTTGCTATAATATCAAAATTTTATAACTTTTACTTAGCTGAATTTGGTTTTTGTGTACTATTTGTAAACAATTGATAAGAAAAATCTAATTACAGAAGATATTTTCGAATTCAGCTGAATAAAATTTTGAAAAATGAATAATTCACTAAAGCTGTATAGCATATAAAGCTGAATAGCATACATTCTCAAATTTATGAGAGGCTAGGCTAATATCTAAAATACATACATATATACAGATATGTATACTCATTTATGTACTTCAGAATATACTTACACATACTGCAGTGAAGTTTTTTTCGCTCTAAGTTTACTTAGTTATTGTGTCACACATACATACATACGTAAAGCACTAGGTAAACATACATATGTATGTATTCCTATATACAAATGTGTTTTATGTGCAGTATTACATATGAACCAACCAACACCAGTTTTATTTTAGTCCAGTCTTCTAATAATGAAGTTTTGGTGGATTGTCAGGTTAAATATTTTCAACTGATTTCATATGTAGCAAAGATGTTATTTCCTCTACACTGGCCCAACACCATTCCATCAACCAACAATTTCTATTCATATAGTTATGTAAGCAAGCTTTTGTCTGTCTGTTAAAGGTAAAAAAAGAGGGGAAAAAATATCCATATGAAAGACGCCATCTAAAGTGAAACTCATTACAATGTTTATAAAGTATAGTGAACATAAAGCAAATGAGGTAAGAAAAGTTAAGATCATAAATACATATTGTTGTTATAACAAGCTGTTTAGCTACTTGGCTTAAAGGACTAAGTATGTTAGTATGTGTGTGTGTGTTTGAATAGTAACATCAAGATTTATACAGCATAGTTGTCGGTATATAACAACGGAAATATTACCAACAGCACACTACTTGCTTTCGAAAAGTATTCAAGTATAAAACAACAAAAACAAAAACATAAACATGTAATTTTTGCTGCAATATTGTTGTCATTGTATCTACTTAAATAAAAATTTACCGACAAAACGCATTTCATTTATTGGGTAAGATGTTAAGAGTTTTGGAACAAAATAGTTTTTCTTTCCCTACTTTAAAAATACAACATCTTTGAAAATTTTTCTTATAAAGTTTTCCAAAAAAATTTTGACATCTGACTTTGTTTCAGTGGGAAAATCTTAGTATTCTTATTTTATTTATTCCTTTTCTAATTTTCTTGAAAATTTTTCCCCCACCCAATCATCACTTTTTTATTACTCTTAAGTCTTCTACTTGTGGTTGTTCTTAAAATAATAAGTCTTCACTTTGTTCATTCTAAACATTTGCTATTATCATAAATACCTCTTAAACTCTGGCGACCAAACGTTAAGGGAATACTTATTGCAATAAACGTATAATAAGAGTATTTATTTGTTTTTTATTCTCTTTTTCTCTTTTTTTTTAGAAGTGAAGTTTTCCTTTTGTTATAGTTTCATGATTTTAAAACTTTTGCTACTTAAAGTGGTCGCTTAAATAACTGAAATCTAAAAATTGAATTTTTTAATTAGGGTTTAACAATTGGAGTAAAATTTTTCTTGTTATTTCTAAGATTCCTTAACCAACATGGACTTAGACTATATAGATGTTGTAATATTTCGAGTGGCAAAAAGTGTAAATTACTTGAGTAGAAAGGCCTAGAAGACCCAGAACACAGTCTTCAGCTGTGCTCAAATCATAGCCCTGAATGTTTAAGTGGCAAAGACACCCCCACCGAACGAAAATGTCCTAGGTTAGCACAACTAACAAAATTGTACGAGTGGCTTTAGGCAAATGAGTGAGTTATAAAAGTAGCTGCAGTCATTGGATTAGTTTGTAGAACTTTTTATTGCTGTACGACTGTAGAGGTTCATTTCCTCTTTCGAGTGTCTATCTTGAAAACAGGTGACTTATTTAAACCTTTTAAACCGAATTAATGTGATATCTGTAAAATCTGCACAACATGATACACTTGACTGCAGGCTAGACTATAAACCAGATTATAGACTAGACTTTATACAACACTGACCAGACTATAGACTATAGCAGACTATAAACCAGACTACAAATTAGACAAAAGACTGGACTGTAAACTAGACTAAAGACTAGACTACAAACTAGATAAAAGACTAGACTATAAACTGGCCTAAAGACTGGACTATAGACCAGACTAAAGACTAGACTATCGACTTGAATATAGACTAGACTATAGAATACACTATAGACTAGACTATAGACTAGACTATGAACTAGCCTAAAGACTAGACTATAAACCAGACTAAAGACTAGACTATAAACCAGACTAAAGACTAGAATATAGACTTGAATATAGACTAGACTATAGACCAGACTAAAGACTAGACTATAGACCAGACTATAGACTAGACTATAGACTAGACTATAGACTAGACTATAGACTAGACTATAGACTAGACTATAGACTAGACTATAGACTAGACTATAGACTAGACTATAGACTAGACTATAGACTAGACTATAGACTAGACTATAGACTAGACTATAGACTAGACTATAGACTAGACTATAGACTAGACTATAGACTAGACTATAGACTAGACTATAGACTAGACTATAGACTAGACTATAGACTAGACTATAGACTAGACTATAGACTAGACAATAGACTAGACTATAGATTAGACTATAGACGAGACTATAGATTAGACTATAGACGAGACTATAGACTAGACTATAGACGAGATTATAGACTATACTATAGACTAGACTAGACTATAGACTAGACTATAGACTAGACTATAGACTAGACTATAGACTAGACTATAGACTAGACTATAGACTAGACTATAGACTAGACTATAGACTAGACTATAGACTAGACTATAGACTAGACTATAGACTAGACTATAGACTAGACTATAGACTAGACTATAGACTAGACTATAGACTAGACTATAGACTAGACTATAGACTAGACTATAGACTAGACTATAGACTAGACTATAGACTAGACTATAGACTAGACTATAGACTAGACTATAGACTAGACTATAGACTAGACTATAGACTAGAATAGACTATAGACTAGACTATAGACTAGACTATAGACAGACTATAGACTAGACTATAGACTAGACTATAGACTAGACTATAGACTAGACTATAGACTAGACTATAGACTAGACTATAGACTAGACTATAGACTAGACTATAGACTAGACTATAGACTAGACTATAGACTAGACTATAGACTAGACTATAGACTAGACTATAGACTAGGACTATAGACTAGACTATAGACTAGACTATAGACTAGACTATAGACTAGACTATAGGACTAGACTATAGCTAGACTATAGACTAGACTATAGACTAGACTATAGACTAGACTATAGACTAGACTATAGACTAGACTATAGACTAGACTATAGACTAGACTATAGACTATAGACTAGACTATAGACTAGACTATAGACTAGACTATAGACTAGACTATAGGACTAGACTATAGACTAGACTATAGACTAGACTATAGACTAGACTATAGACTAGACTATACTGGACTAGACTATAGACTAGACTATAGACTAGACTATAGACTAGACTATAGACTAGACTATAGACTAGACTATAGACTAGACTATAGACTAGACTATAGACTAGACTATAGACTAGACTATAGACTATACTATATACTAGAGTATAGACTAGACTATAGACTAGACTATAGACTAGACTATAGACTAGACTATAGACTAGACTATAGACTAGACTATAGACTAGACTATAGACTAGACTATAGACTAGACTATAGACTAGACTATAGACTAGACTATAGACTAGACTATAGACTAGACTATAGACTAGACTATAGACTAGACTATAGACTAGACTATAGACTAGACTATAGACTAGACTATAGACTAGACTATAGACTAGACTATAGACTAGACTATAGACTAGACTATAGACTAGACTATAGACTAGACTATAGACTAGACTATAGACTAGACTATAGACTAGACTATAGACTAGAATAGACTAGACTATAGACTAGACTATAGACTAGACTATAGACTAGACTATAGACTAGACTATAGACTAGACTATAGACTAGACTATAGACTAGACTATAGACTAGACTATAGACTAGACTATAGACTAGACTATAGACTAGACTATAGACTAGACTATAGACTACACTATACTATAGACTAGACTATAGACTAGACTATAGACTAGACTATAGACTAGACTATAGACTAGACTATAGACTAGACTATAGACTAGACTATAGACTAGACTATAGACTAGACTATAGACTAGACTATAGACTAGACTATAGACTAGACTATAGACTAGACTATAGACTAGACTATAGACTAGACTATAGACTAGACTATAGACTAGACTATAGACTTGACTATAGACTAGACTATAGACTAGACTATAGACTAGACTATAGACTAGACTATAGACTAGACTATAGACTAGACTATAGACTAGACTATAGACTAGACTATAGACTAGACTATAGACTAGACTATAGACTAGACTATAGACTAGACTATAGACTAGACTATAGACTAGACTATAGACTAGACTATAGACTAGACTATAGACTAGACTATAGACTAGACTATAGACTAGACTATAGACTAGACTATAGACTAGAAACGCAAGAAATCTCAAATATCCAAATTTACCGCTAACCGCAAAAACAAATTTCATAAACGTAAGATTGGCGTTACAAAAACTTCAGATTTTTCGCCAAAGACGTCAAATTGACATTATTGGAAAAACCTTAAAAAAGAACTTTCTATCTAATATTGTCCTCAAGAAAAAAATCTTACGAAATGATATCTTAGAATGTATCTAGCTTTCACCTTTGGTGGGAACATCACTATCTTATTATTCTTCAGTGAAACGAGTCCAACCTACTATGTAGTGATGGTCAATAGAAACCAAGCCACATCAGTACAAACATAAACATTTAGACAAGTTGAGAAACTAAAGCAACAACTAAATTTTAATAAATTTTTATGATTATGACTCCACTGCCAAGAGGACTTAGTAATAATGTTGCAAAGGCCAATAAATATGGGAAGGTAACCCAATGTCAAGAATAAACATTTTCCGTGTTTAAGCGATTTCGCTCTTGTTTAAAGATTAAATTTTGTAATAGATAAATTTATGAAAGTTATTGCCCCAGTTTAGTCATCGGTTGACTAATGTGATCTGTTTTATTTATTTTTCATACATTTGAGAACTTTTAAGGGAGTTGTTTTGTATTTTTCTGCTCCAGATCATCCCCTCACTTACATATATTCTAACTTTCCTTAAATTTTTCTAATTTTGTCCACTCCACTTACACTTACACTTCCACTTTTACAATTTCTCATACTTCCCCTTCTTCGCAGAGAAAACAACTGTTTTCCTATAATTGAAACAACTGTATGAGTTTGAGTGTATGTATGTATGTACTATTTCCCGCTTGATTCCTTTCGTAGTAGTCTTGGACATGTTTCGTTAAACATGGTTGGTTATTATGACATTTTCTATTCCCCAAACGAATTGTTTAGTGTCTCCGGTGTTTTGTTGATAACAACAATTTTAACAGCAACAATTTACCAGTAAAACCCACACCAACTCCTTCTTGGGAACTCTTCAGTTGCTTTAGAGTTCAAATCTAACCAAGTTACTAATAAGTCGTCTGTTTATGCTTCCCGTTTGTCGTTATTTCGTCTAAACATTGTTACGTTTTTGGTCGTTGATTTGCTTGTTTATTTGTTTTCTTGTGCGAGCTACTTCTGCAACGTAAATACATACATATATATTTATTAAGCGGAACACAAATACTGTTGTGACAAATATTTATATACATATTTGTGGAAATATACATACATATGTATGTTTGTGTTTAAAAGTATCTGTAAGTGTTTGCTTGTGTCCTCGTAGCAATTTGTGACGTAACAAGTTATATTTGTGTTGTTTGTTTGAGTTTCTACAAATTTTAGAAATAAAAGAGTTCTCTCTACTTAACCTCAGATATTTTTAAATTAGCGCAGGAGTTTTGTACAGAAAGTTGTTGTTCATAAACAACAACTTTCTGTACTTGTTTTCATTATACCTGATGATCGTTATTGCGTCATTACAGCCGTCAGTGTTTTAAGTTTCGTGTTGTCGCAGTTATTTTCATTATTAACGTCTTGATTTGCACAGTTTGTTTGTGACAGTGAGTAACAGTAGAGAGAAATGGGTTAAAGCTTAAAAATTTGAACATTAAAGCTCAAAATAACTTAAAATAAATGGACCACAGTAAACCTGAAAATTTCATAACGGTAAATTTGCTTTAAGCCTTAAAACTTACGAAAGGAAAATGCTAGCTTTAAGCTTTGAATTAGCTAAAAAATGGTTTTAAATTCTCCATTGGAAGTATATCGCTTTAAAGCTCAAAATCTTTTAATGGAAATGAATCGGTTTTTAGCTTAGAATTTCTTTAAGAAATGGATCGTTTTCCAGTATATATTTTATGGAAGAAATTACTCACATTAAAAGAAAAGGAAATGCACCGCTTTAAAGCTCAAAATGATCTAAAGGAAATTAATCGCTTTAAAGCTTAAAATGTCTAAAGCAAATGGATCTCTTTAAAGCGATCCTAAAGGAAATTAAGCTAAATATTTCCTAAAAGAAACGGATCAGTTTAAAGCGCAAAATTTCCGAAGGGAAATGAATCGCTTTAAAGTTCAAAATTTCTAAAAGCTAATATATAGCTTTAAAGCTCAAAATTTCTAAAAGCAAATGGATCGCTTTAAAGTTAAAAATCCAAAATGGATAGCTTTAAAGCACAACAAAGTCGATGGATTACTTTTAAGCTCAAAATTTCCCAAAAGGAGATGAATCGCTTTAAAGCTCACAGTTTCCTGAAGAAAACAGATCGCTTTAAAGCTCAAAATTTTCTAAAGGAAATAGATCGCTTTAAAGCTCAAAATTTTCTAAAGAAAACAGATCGCTTTAAAGCTCAAAATTTTCTAAAGAAAACAGATCGCTTTAAAGCTCAAAATTTTCTAAAGAAAACAGATCGCTTTAAAGCTCAAAATTTTCTAAAGAAAACAGATCGCTTTAAAGCTCAAAATTTTCTAAAGAAAACAGATCGCTTTAAAGCTCAAAATTTTCTAAAGAAAACAGATCGCTTTAAAGCTCAAAATTTTCTAAAGAAAACAGATCGCTTTAAAGCTCAAAATTTTCTAAAGAAAACAGATCGCTTTAAAGCTCAAAATTTTCTAAAGAAAACAGATCGCTTTAAAGCTCAAAATTTTCTAAAGAAAACAGATCGCTTTAAAGCTCAAAATTTTCTAAAGAAAACAGATCGCTTTAAAGCTCAAAATTTTCTAAAGAAAACAGATCGCTTTAAAGCTCAAAATTTTCTAAAGAAAACAGATCGCTTTAAAACTCAAAGTTTCCTAAAGGCAATGGATTGCTTTAAAGCTAAAGGTAAATTTATCGCTTGAAAGCTTAAAATCTCATATAGGAAATGGTTTGCATTTAAGCTTAAAATGTTCTAAAGGAAATGTTTCGCTTAATCTCTTTAAAGCTCTAAATTTCCTAAAGGAATTCGATGGCTTTTAAGCTTCAAATAAAGGCAACTGATCGCATTAATTAAATGAAACTGATCCTTACAAAGCTTATATAGGAAATTAATGTAATTTAAGCTTAAAATATTCTAAAGAAAATGTATCGCTTAATCTCTTCAAAGCTCTAAATTTTCTAAAGGAATTCGATGGCTTTTAAGCTTCAAATAAAGGCAACTGATCGCATTAATTACATGAAACTGATCCTTACAAAGCTCAAAACTTAAGGAAGAAACTTACCTAAACATGAAATGGTTTACTTTAAAGCTCAAAATTTTATTTGTTTAATTGTATTTGTACAAGCTTTATTACCTATAAGGGTCAAAATTATACAATGTACTATAAAGATACATTTACCATTTCCACTCTGGAATGTTTCTAAATCTCCAGAGCAAATACTTAAATGTATCTATTAATGTTTTTATCTTCTCTGGTATCCACTGTAAAAACGTTATGGCTTGTTGTTTGCGACTAATTGACAATAATATACATACAAACAAACATACAAACAGACATCGCATACATGTAAACAAATTGTAGCACTTTGGTTGAGACTATTGACGCTTGGGGAATTAACCAAGCAATTATTTAATAATTCGAAAACATGGTTAAAACACAAAACGACTTACAAGTTTTTTTTAACTTTTAGCTGAAACTGAAACATATATTTTCGTCTAATCTAAATCCCTAAAGTATTTGTTTAAAATAGTCTTATTACTTGTTTTTTAATATTTATTTAAATGACTTTAATAACTTTGATAGCTTTTTTTCGAAAAAATGTAAACTTTAGTTAAATAACGTTTTTTTCTCAAACTCTCAACTAAAGCCCAAAGGCGATAAGGGTGATAGAGGACAAGATGGTCGTGATGGTATGCCGGGACCACCTGGTTTACCAGCAGCAGCAGGAGAAGGTGTACAATATGTTCCTATGCCAGGACCACCAGGCCCACCTGGACCACCCGGTCCACCAGGTATGCCCGGCCTAACAATATCAGGACCAAAGGGAGAACCTGGCATGGAAAGTCGTAATGGTTATTATGGTGATGCCTCCTACTATGGAAGACCAGGTATGTATTGATTTATAAGAGATTTGGTTTTAAATTAAAATATTCATTTAGAAGTATTTTGTTATTAAACAACCATTAACTGGCTAATATTATATGAAGTTTTATGTAAAATAATTAATCCTTCTATTTGTCTGTAAAATATTTATAACTAACCATTCATTTTTTATGTTTCCCTCACTTACACCCCCAAAAAAAAACTCCTTAACATAATTTGTAAAATAAAATATATATAAAAAAACACTTTAGATGAACTCAAAGCTTTGCGTGAACTTCAAGATTTAAGAGATCGGCCAGATGGCAGTTCGGGTAAAGATTTTTTCCTTCACTACTTCATGTTTTTTTCACTTCACTACTACTTTCTATTATTTTCTTATTTTAATTTCTATACTTTTCAGTTTATAGCTCACATTGTTAATGTTTTTTCTTCACTATTGCACTCTATTTTATTTATTAAGTTTTTTTGCCAATTGTGATGGAGTTTGTCGCTGAATTTCTGCTATCAATTTATTTGTTTCTTTATGTTTTCTTTTTATTCTTCTTATTTTCTGCACTCAATTTTATTATATACGAACGATAATATAGTATTATTTTCATTTATTCTTTTGTGCTCGTAAATGATTTTATATAATTTGTCTTATTCTTGTATGGATACAATTGGTTTTTTCTTTGTCTGCCTCTAGAGGACTTCTGTGCAAGATTGTTGAATGGTTTTTCTTGGAGTAACTAAATTGTAAAGTTGTGCAATATGTTGGAGACTTTATTTAAGATTATACATATTGTTGGCACCATTGTCAAGCTTTATACTTAAAAAATTGATTTTCTTAAGAAACATTTTCAATAAAATAAGATTTTCCAAACTCAAAGAGAATTTCTCTTTTTAAAACTTTACATTTCCTAAACACTTTTAAGCTTAAATATTCATAATGAAAGTTATATGCTTTTAAGCTTATACTTATTTAAAATAAAATGTTAACTTTTCCTTATAAAACTACATCATTTTAAAGCTCATACCTTCCTAAAGGAAAGGAATAGCTTTAAAGCTCAAACTTTCCTAAAGAAAAGGCATAGCTTAAAGCTCAAACTTTCCTAAAGGAAAGAAATAGCTTTAAAGCTCAAACTTTCCTAAAGGAAAGGAATAGCTTTATAGCTTAAACTTTCCTAAAGGAAAGAAATAGCTTTACAGCTTAAACTTTTCTAAAAGAAAGGAATATCTTTAAAGCTCAATATTTCATCAAGAAATGGATCATTTTAAAGCTCGAAAATTTCCCTTTTTATAATACATTTCTAAGAAAATTTCTTTTTATAGAAAATTTTTTAGAAAGGGAATAACTTTAAAGCTCAAACTTTCCCAATGGAAAGGAATATCTTTAAAGCTCAAACTTTCCTAATGGAAAGGAATAGCTTTAAAGCTTAAACTTTCCTAAAGGAAAGAAACAGCTTTAAAGCATAAACTTTTCTAAAGGAAAGAAATAGCTTTACAGCTTAAACTTTTCTAAAAGAAAGAAATATCTTTAAAGCTCAATATTTCATCAAGGAATGGCAATGTGTAGCTTTAAAGCACGATATTTCCTAAAGGTAATAGATCATTCTAAAGCTCGAAAATTTCCCTTTTTATAAAACATTTCCGAGAAAATTTATTTTTATAGAAAATTTTTTGGAAATTCTGTTTTTACGATGATTTTCAAGAAAATTATATCTCTATGGCACTACTACGAGATATATCTATTTTAATAGAAAAGCTCATAATATAGAAAATAAAAAATGTTTACATAAATTTTCTCTAGAAAATTCTCTTTTTATAGAAAATTTTGATAAAATTCTCTTTTTATAGAAAACTTTAAAAAAAACCTCATTTTATAGAAAATGATCGAGAAAATTCTCCATTTTATAGAAAATGCTTTTCGAGAAAATTCTCTTCTTATAGAAAATTTTCAAGAAAATTCTCTTTTTTTACAGAAAATATAACGAGGAAATTATATTTTTATAGAATTTTTTTTAGAAAAATTCTCTTTTTACCACGATTTTAGAAAAAAAATTTCTAGAAAATTCTCTTTTTATAGAAAAATTTCGAGAAAATTCTCTTTTTACAGAAAATTCTCTTTTTATAGAAAATTTTCGAGAAAATTTTCTTTTTATAGAAAATTCTCTTTTTATAGAAAATTTTCTTTTTATAGAAAATTTACGAGAAAATTTTCTTTTTATAGAAATATTTCGAGAAAATTCTCTTTTTATAGAAAATTTTCGAGAAAATTCTCTTTTTATAGAAAATTTTCGAGAAAATTCTCTTTTTATAGAAAATTTTCGAGAAAATTCTCTTTTTATAGAAAATTTTCGAGAAAATTCTCTTTTTATAGAAAATTTTCGAGAAAATTCTCTTTTTTATAGAAAATTTTCGAGAAAATTCTCTTTTTTATAGAAAATTTTCGAGAAAATTCTCTTTTTTATAGAAAATTTTCGAGAAAATTCTCTTTTTTTATAGAAAATTTTCGAGAAAATTCTTTTTTTTATAGAAAATTTTCGAGAAAATTCTTTTTTTTATAGAAAATTCGAGAAAATTCTCTTTTTTATAGAAAATTCGAGAAAATTCTCTTTTTTATAGAAAATTCGAGAAAAGTCTCTTTTTTATAGAAAATTTTCGAGAAAATTCTCTTTTTTATAGAAAATTTTCGAGAAAATTCTCTTTTTTATAGAAAATTTTCGAGAAAATTCTCTTTTTTATAGAAAATTTTCGAGAAAATTCTCTTTTTTATAGAAAATTTTCGAGAAAATTCTCTTTTTTATAGAAAATTTTCGAGAAAATTCTCTTTTTTATAGAAAATTTTCGAGAAAATTCTCTTTTTTATAGAAAATTTTCGAGAAAATTCTCTTTTTTATAGAAAATTTTCGAGAATATTCTCCTTTTATAGATAATTTAGAGAAGGTTTCTCTTTATATATTAGAATTTGGCAAAAATTTCTCTTTTTATAGGAATATTTTCGGAAAATTTATCATTTTAATTCCCGAACATTTGCTGAATTTAAAGATTCAAATTTTCGAGAAAATTCTCTTTTTACAAAAGATTCTTTTTTTATAGAAAATTTTCGAGAATATTCTCCTTTTATAGATAATTTTAGAGAAGGTTTCTCTTTATATATTAGAATTTGGCGAAAATCTCTTTTTATAGGAATATTTTCGGAAAATTTATAATTTTAATTCCCGAACATTTGCTGAATTTAAAGATTATATTCAAAAATGTCTGTTTTTATACAGCTTTACAAATTCGACACTTTCTATCTTTTTATACAAAATTTTCCTTTAGTTATTTCTACACTCTACTGAGCTCACGTTTCTTAATAATTTGCGAATGCACTTTGTTTGTCATTATCTATGAAAAATTAAACAAGAAAAAAAGTACTCTCAAACATATATTTTCTTTTCGGTTACCAAATTGTATTGTTATGTACTTTAATTTTTATTGTTATAGAGAAGACGACCGATTGGAATGAAAATTTAATTTAAAACAGTTTTGAATTTCAATGAGTTTATATTTTATATTATTGTATTTTTGTTATTGAGATTTGATGAGATGGAGGAAACATTAGAAAATAACATAAAAATCAAATTTCATACTAATGCTGGAAAAATACAAGAATTTTAATGGAAATTATTTTCTTAAGAAAAAGGATAAAATAATACCCAAAACCAAATGTCAAGTTGAATGTTGTTTTTTTTTTTTTTTTTTTTGGTAAGAAACTTTGTTTTTCTGTCCATTAAATAATATTGTCTTGCAAATTATAGCTGAAGAAATATGAAAAAGAATTTTTGGTATTTAAAAAGAATGCTAAACAAAAAAAAAGAAAACTTATTATTAGAAAAAGAAAACAATAATTAAAAACATTTTATTATTATACATGTGCAAACTAATTGCCTTTCTTTCAAAAAGTTTTTGTCTTAAATTTAAAATAATGTTTAAAATTACAGAAAATAATATTTTTTTTTTTCACTTTAGTGTCCTTTGATAAAATTTCATTTCCAACAAATTAATTAAAACAAAATATTACTCAAACTCTATTTTAAACATTCTCTTCTAAACAAAAAATCAAAGAAAACTACTTAATTAAAACCTTAAAACAAAAAAAAAATAAAAATCCTTAAAACAAGAAAAGGACATACACATATACATACATATAGACACACATACATATGTTTATATACATTTGTATAGATAAAAACCTTCAAAGAGAGATAGAGAAAAAATAGAGAGTGAGTGTATTATTCCTTTTCGTACATATAAAAATAATATTGGTCTAACAAAAACAAAGAGCTCCGCAAAAAAAAGGGACAAATCAATGCTGATAATGATTATTTTCATGTTCATGATACTGAACATATTTCTTTTCTGTTGTAACAAAAAAAAAAAAAAAAAACTATAAAAAACATGTTAAGAATTTCTTTAATGTTTCGCAACTAAAAAAAAAATAATGATTGAAAATAAAATGAGATTGTTATTGTCTTAAGACAATTGACTTTTTTTTTCTCTTCACAGCTTTTGCAATGAATTGTTTTTACAGCTTAAAAATATATGTATATCTATGTTGTATATACATTGTTGTAGTTAAATCATTGAAACAGAAAGAAAACGCAATTGATTAAAAAATAGTATAAAAATTGAACAAAAGGAAAACGGAAACAGCCAAGAAACTTAAATATCAATATAAAAGAAAGTTGAAAAAATCTCATTATGGGTATTAAAAACGAAACAAATTTACTATAAAATAGACCAGTTGGAAATGTTAAACAATTATGTTTAAAGAAAATTTTTAAAAAATTTCCTTTCGAGTTTCTTCTTATAGAGAACTTCTCTTTTTTTAGACAATTTACTTTTTTATAGAAGATCTTCGAAAATTTATTGAAAAAATCTTTATAAATGAATTTATTTTTTATTATAGAGAACTTAAAAAATGTTCACTTTATGGAAAAATGCCTGTTTTGTTAGAAATCTGCAAAGTTTTCTCTTTTTATTATAGAAAATCTTTGAAATTTCCTTTTTAAATAGTAAATCTTTGAAATTTTCTTATTTAATAGAAAACTTTTTCTATTTTTTTTAGAAAACTTTCGAAATTTTCTCTTTTTTTAAAGAAGATTTTCAAAATGTTCTCATTTTTTTAAAGAAAATTTTCAAAATTTTTCAAAAATCTAAAAAAAAGTTCTCCTTATGGAAAAATGTCTCGTGTTATGGAAATCTGCCAAGTTTTCTTTTTTGTCTCATAGAAAATCTTCGAAATATTCTTTTTTTATAGAAAAATTTATCTTTTTCTTATTGAAATATTCTTTTTTTTTTTAAGAAATTTCACTTCTTAAGAAAATATTAAAATTTTCTCTTCTAATGAAAATTGTGTCTTTTTAAGAAATTTTGTCGAAATTTTCTCTTTTTTTAAGAAAATTATCGAAATTTTCTCTTTTATTTTAAGAGCAAATTTTTGAAAGTTTTCTCTTCTATTGAAATTTTCTCTTTTAAGGAAGATATTCAAATTTTCTCTTTTAATGAACATCTTTAAAATTTTCTATTATTTTAAAAAATATTTCCAAAACTTTCTCTTTTTTATAGAAATTTTTATTTTTATAGAAAATTTTCGACATAATATTTTTAAAGAAAATTTTCGACATTTTTTCTTAAGTAATATTTCTAATGAAAACAGTCTCTTTTTCTTGAAAAAAATTATCGACATTTTCTCTTTTTTTAAGAAAATTTTCGAAATTTTTCTGTTCTGAAAAAAATATTCAAATTTTCTCCTTAATGAAAATATTCAAATTTTCTCTTTTAATGAAAATTTTCGAAATTTTATTTTTTTTTTATAGAAAACTTATGCAATTTTCTCTTTTTTATAATTAATTATTGTTATCATTTTTAAAAAATTCCGCTTTATATGGAAGAAATTCCAAAATTGTTCTTTTCATTAGAAATTCTCAAAAAATTCTCTTTTTATAAGAAATTCTCTTTTCGAGAAAATATTAGAGACAAGATTTGTCTTCTCTTATAGAAAGCTTTCGAAATTTTCTCTTTTTATAGAAAATTGTCTCAAATTTACTTTCTAACTTTTTCTTTTTTTTTTTTTTTTGTAGAAAATTTTCTTTTTCTCTTTCTACACCCTACACCACAACTGTGGTCCTACACCCACCTAAAAATAAACCATTCGGCTCAGAATAACTTCCTGAGTCGATTCAGCTATGTCCGTCTGTGTGACCATGTAAATCTTGTAATAATAATAATAATAATAATAATAATAATAATAATAATAATAATAATAATAATAATAATAATAATAATAATAATAATAATAATAATAATAATAATAATAATAATAATAATAATAATAATAATAATAATAATAATAATTTGATGAAACTTGGCTCATACTCTTTATTTGACCTAAGGACGAAGCCTCTCAAAAATCGGTGCATTATTTCGCATAGCCCCCATACAACCGTACCCCCAGAATAGAGCTTTTGAGCTCATAAATGTTCAATCATTTCACTTAAATGTTCTTGTATCATTCCAAAAATCGTCGTAATGATCGGGCTTCATTTAACCCTTTCCCCCATATGAAGTCCCCTTCAGAAAATGACTTGATGGTCAAAAATCACTTATATTCTGCATCATATGGTCAACCATTCCCGACTATACATTCTTACTTATTCTATTATAAAAATTTTACTTATTTTTGCCACCATTTAAAGGCGATATTTCCCAGTTGCCACTGTGCGTATGATTGATATTATTTTTTTAAATAACAAAGTTAATATCAATCATACGTATAATAACATGACTCATGACTGGACGTTTTTAATCGTTATCCATCACTTACCGGTCTTGTTCTAAATTGTCTAAGAAGCTTTATTTTAATCTGTTTTAAAAAAGATAGTCTTTTATAGTCACCAGAATAAAATTAGAAAAATGAAGTGTAAAACAATATATATATTTACTCACCAAAAGGGGAAGTTTTTTTAAAAACCTCCCAGACACTATTACTACTATGTTGTTCTACCGATATTTCGGTATGATACTAAATAAACCTGTATAGCTGCCTTTTCGAGAAGAAAAAATACAAATATTTATTAAACAGTTTAATTCTCAGAATGAAACAAAAAGTAATCGTAAGAGGCTAAAAACATCCACTCCCATTTTTCGCTAAAAACTACAATAAAGTAGTTAACGAAAAATCTGCAGTGTAATAAATAAAAGAAACGAAAAAAAAAAAAATTATAAATAAAGACAACAACTCGATGTAATCAATGAAATTTTATAAAAATTCACAAGACAAAAGAAATCTCTCAGGGTAAAAGATAAAAAAAAAATTGTAAGAAAACAACAATCAATATCATTATGATTATTATGTTGCTAAATAACAATGTTACTGCTGCTACTGTTGATAATGATGTTGCTACTGCAACAACAATATTGCTAACGACTTATTACAGTAATGAGGTAAAAGGGAAAAACAAACCAAAAAAAAAAAAAAAAACACAAAAAAAAAAAAAAAGAGTGAACAAATAAGAATTAATTCAGTGATGCAATTCTTTTGTTTTTCGCCTCTTATAAGTATTCGCCGATTTCCTCTTATTTTCGCTTTCGAAATTACTTTAGTGTATGTGTTATTATTAATGATGATCACTATTGTAAATGTATGGTTGGGAAATATGTACTATATCTTGATGGATGTAAATTGATTTTTTTTTGTTTAATTATTTTTTGGACACCATTTGCAAAATTAACACAAAATGCTATCCTAACAGAAAATTTGTTCAAAAATGCCTTTTGTAGAAGAATTTCGAAATTTTTTTATTTACAGCAAATTTTTCGAAAATTTCAGCGAAATTCTTCTTAAAACGAAATTTTCCTTAAAACAAAAATTTTCGAATATTTCTGTTTATACAGAAATTCTACAGCAACAACTTCATACAATACCAGAAATGAAATAGAACTGAACTAGAACTGAACTAGAACTGAACTAGAACTGAACTAGAACTGAACTAGAAGTGAACTAGAACTGAACTAGAACTGAACTAGAACTGAACTAGAACTGAACTAGAACTGAACTAGAACTGAACTAGAACTGAACTAGAACTGAACTAGAACTGAACTAGAACTGAACTAGAACTGAACTAGAACTGAACTAGAACTGAACTAGAACTGAACTAGAACTGAACTAGAACTGAACTAGAACTGAACTAGAACTGAACTAGAACTGAACTAGAACTGAACTAGAACTGAACTAGAACTGAACTAGAACTGAACTAGAACTGAACTAGAACTGAACTAGAACTGAACTAGAACTGAACTAGAACTGAACTAGAACTGAACTAGAACTGAACTAGAACTGAACTAGAACTGAACTAGAACTGAACTAGAACTGAACTAGAACTGAACTAGAACTGAACTAGAACTGAACTAGAACTGAACTAGAACTGAACTAGAACTGAACTAGAACTGAACTAGAACTGAACTAGAACTGAACTAGAACTGAACTAGAACTGAACTAGAACTGACTAGAACTGAACTAGAACTGAACTAGAACTGAACTAGAACTGAACTAGAACTGAACTAGAACTGAACTAGAACTGAACTAGAACTGAACTAGAACTGAACTAGAACTGAACTAGAACTGAACTAGAACTGAACTAGAACTGAACTAGAACTGAACTAGAACTGAACTAGAACTGAACTAGAACTGAACTAGAACTGAACTAGAACTGAACTAGAACTGAAACTAGAACTGAACTAGAACTGAACTAGAACTGAAACTAGAACTGAACTAGAACTGAACTAGAACTGAACTAGAACTGAACTAGAACTGAACTAGAACTGAACTAGAACTGAACTAGAACTGAACTAGAACTGAACTAGAACTGAAACTAGAACTGAACTAGAACTGAACTAGAACTGAACTAGAACTGACTAGAACTGAACTAGAACTGAACTAGAACTGAACTAGAACTGAACTAGAACTGAACTAGAACTGAACTAGAACTGAACTAGAACTGAACTAGAACTGAACTAGAACTGAACTAGAACTGAACTAGAACTGAACTAGAACTGAACTAGAACTGAACTAGAACTAAACTAGAACTGAACTAGAACTAAACTAGAACTGAACTAGAACTGAACTAGAACTGAACTAGAACTGAACTAGAACTGAACTAGAACTGAACTAGAACTGAACTAGAACTGAACTAGAACTGAACTAGAACTGAACTAGAACTGAACTAGAACTGAACTAGAACTGAACTAGAACTGAACTAGAACTGAACTAGAACTGAACTAGAACTGAACTAAAACTGAACTAAAACTGAACTAGAACTGAACTAGAACTGAACTAGAACTGAACTAGAACTGAACTAGAACTGAACTAGAACTGAACTAGAACTGAACTAGAACTGAACTAGAACTGAACTAGAACTGAACTAGAACTGAACTAGAACTGAACTAGAACTGAACTAGAACTGAACTAGAACTGAACTAGAACTGAACTAGAACTGAACTAGAACTGAACTAGAACTGAACTGAACTAGAACTGAACTAGAACTGAACTAGAACTGAACTAGAACTGAACTAGAACTGAACTAGAACTGAACTAGAACTGAACTAGAACTGAACTAGAACTGAACTAGAACGAACTAGAACTGAACTAGAACTAGAACTGAACTAGAACTGAACTAGAACTAGGACTGAACTAGAACTGATCTAGAACTGAACTAGAACTGAAAGAAAAGATCCTGTTTGCATATAATTTATTTTCTTGTTTCTACCTCTCTGTGATTCAAACAGTTCAGGATATTAAAAACCCTGTTAGCACTTTAACTTTGCTTTAGTTAAACATACATTTTCCATGTTTGTTTTTTATGTAAACCATATAATAATTACCATCCTCCATAACTTTTAAATGCATAATTAAATACAAAATTATATTCCTGTTTGTTTTTTATTCTATTTATTTTGTTGTTGTTGGTAAAAACCAGACCGGAAATGGTGTTGTAGTACTTAATGTTTGTATATTATTTTTCATATTTTTCTGGGGCTTGTTTTTTTGCATTTTTTCATATACCATGTCTCATCCACTCTGTGTGTTGTTTTTTTTTTTTGTGCATTTCATTCGGTTATAGTTTATTATGAAATTCATTGTTGTCGTGTATGCCAGCCAGGCCATTAATGTTGCAGGCAATAAAAAAGCCACAGAAAACTGAAATAAAAATGGGAGGAATAGTATTGCCACTACTGCAAATACAACAAAGTTGTAACCAACTCATCACTATACACCAACTCATATTTTCTGTTTGTTTTCGTTTTATTTTTTTTTCTTTGCACTTCCGCTTCCTGTTTGTAGCTACTAGTAGCAGTATTAATTTTGTACTTGTGAGAATGAGTTTGAGTATATGTGTTGCTGATGATGTTGTTACTCGGTGTTGCTACAACATCATAATAATTTTTGCTTCATTTTCTGTTTATATTTTTTCTTTTTTTTTATTTAATTTTTAATATTTTTTCTCATTGTTGTTTATATTTCAGTTGTTTTACACTATTTTCTTTATTTATTTTATGTTTTATGAAATTATGCTCTTGCTGTGTTGTTGCATTATGATTATATTTTATTCTCTTTTTGTTTTATTTTTTATGGTTCCTTTTCATTTTACAATACTCTATATATAATTCAATTTGTTTGTATTTTTCTGTTTGCTATTAACAGGACCTCCTGGTCCTCCAGGTCCACCAGGACCCCCGGCTAGTGGCAGTCGTCATCATGATCATGATGAAGAAGAGGAGACTCCCTACTATTCAGCAGCTTCTTCTTGGAATATGCGTATTGTTCCGGGAGCCGTAACATTTCCCAATATTGATGAAATGACAAAGGTAAATTGAATTTTTTGTTCTTTTCTCTTCTCAGTGTGTCATTTCTTGTTATTGTCTTGTTTGAATAATATAAATGTATGAAATTGTCTTACTTTCTGTTTTTTATTGTCTTGTTTTTTTTTTTTTTTTTTTTTTTTTTTGTTAATAGAAATCTGCCATGAATCCACCTGGTACTTTGGCATATATAACTGAAGAGGAAGCGTTATTAGTGAGAGTCAACAAAGGTTGGCAATATATTGCGGTAAGTGATTTATTTTTTTTAATATAATAAGGCAAATGTTTTTTGATAAAGGAAAATGCAAGATTTTCTCGCTTTTGGGAATGGAAGTTTAACAGGAATGGAACTAATTAACAATATTTTTAGTTGAAGTGGTATATAAGTTATTTATAATTAGATGATGTAATATTCTTAAAACTCCATAATTGAAAGCTGATTAAAAGGAACTAATCCTTACTGAACAAAATTCAATGTATTCCATTCCATTTCGAAAAAATTATAGTTAATTGTTCCAAATACCTTTAGAAAATCGATCTGGAATCAACCGCTTACACGCTATTCTATGGAAGCGTTCAAAAAGCATCAAATTGATCGCATACTTTTCTAAATCAAACTGATCGCAGAGCTTTCTATAGAATACAACTGATCTCACACTTTTCTAGAGAAAACTGATCTCACACTTTTCTATAGAAAACTGATCGCACACTTTTCTAGAGAAAACTGATCTCACACTTTTCTATAAAAACTGATCTCACACTTTTCTATAGTAAACTCAAACTTTTCTATAGAAAACTGATCTCAAACTTTTCTATAGAAAACTGATCTCAAACTTTTCTATAGAAAACTGATCTCAAACTTTTCTATAGAAAACTGATCTCAAATTTTTTTATAGAAAACTGTTCTCACACTTTTATATAGAAAACTGTTCTCACACTTTTATATAGAAAACTGTTCTCACACTTTTATATAGAAAACTGTTCTCACACTTTTATATAGAAAACTGTTCTCACACTTTTCTATAGAAAACTGTTCTCACACTTTTCTATAGAAAACTGTTCTCACACTTTTCTATAGAAAACTGTTCTCGCACTTTTCTAGAGAAAACTGATCTCACACTTTTCTATAGAAAACTGATCGCACACTTTTCTATAGAAAACTGTTCTTACACTTCTCTATAGAAAACTGTTCTCACACTTTTCTATAGAAAACTGTTCTCACACTTTTCTATAGAAATCTGTTCTCACACTTTTCTATTGAAAACTGTTCTCACACTTTTCTATAGAAAACTGATCTCACATTATTCTGTAGGAAATCGATCTCACATTTTTATATAAAAAACTGATATCAAACTTTTCTATAGAAAACTGATCTGACACTTTTGTACAGAACTGTTCTCACACTTTTCTATAGAAAACTGTTCTCACACTTTTATATAGAAAACTGTTCTCACACTTTTATATAGAAAACTGTTCTCACACTTTTCTATAGAAAACTGTTCTCACACTTTTCTATAGAAAACTGTTCTCACACTTTTCTATAGAAAACTGTTCTCACACTTTTCTATAGAAAACTGTTCTCACACTTTTCTATAGAAAACTATTCTCACACTTTTCTATAGAAAACTATTCTTACACTTTTCTATAGAAAACTGTTCTCACACTTTTCTATAGAAAACTGTTCTCACACTTTTCTATAGAAAACTGTTCTCACACTTTTCTATAGAAAACTGTTCTCACACTTTTCTATAGAAATCTGTTCTCACACTTTTCTATTGAAAACTGTTCTCACACTTTTCTATAGAAAACTGATCTCACATTTTTCTATAGGAAACCGATCTCACATTTTTATATAAAAAACTGATCTCAAACTTTTCTATAGAAAACTGATCTGACACTTTTGTACAGAAATCTGATCTCACACTTTTCTATACAAAACTGATCTCACACTTTTCTATACAAAACTGGTCTCACACTTTTCTATAGAAAACTGATCTCACACTTTTCTATAGAAAACTGATCTCACACTTTTCTATAGAAAACTGATCTCACACTATTCTATATAAAACTGATCTCACACTTTTCTATAGAAAACTGATCTCACACTTCTCTATAGAAAACTGATCTCACACTTTTCTATAGAAAACTGATCTCACATTTTTTTATAGAAAACTGATCTTACACATTTCTATAGAAAACTTTTCGCCCTTTTTTTAAAGATCGTTCAATATTCCATAAAATACTAATTGTGAAAAACTGATTGCACTAAGCAGTTTTCTGATAGATATTCTTTAATTTTAAATAAATTCTCTTACTCCACTTAAATCTCTAAAATAAATGTCAATTCATATAAATGTATGAATGGGAAAATCTGCTTTAATTTATTAAAATCATTTAATCGTATTCAGTTTTAAGGAAAATATTTTTGTTTTAATATACAAAGAGACAGTTTTTTTTCATAATTTATCTTCTAATCTTATGGGCTGGGGTGACCTTTTTCATTGTGTATATAAAATCCTTATAAGAAATAAGTAATTACATTACAAATTATATATGCAATAGGGTTTCCCAATTTCACACATATTGTTACTTTTTAGAAAATAGTAAGAAAACCTAGCGATACGTTGCAAGATACTCCGGATCAGCATCTAATTTAAGTAATTTTAAAACTCATTGACAATTTTTGGGAAAAACATTCCTAAGGTTTTCTGGGATTTTTCCTTCGGTTTGCAAACCCTAGCAGGAGTAAAAAAAATATTTTTTTCTTATTTATGTGAAGGAATTCTATATTTACTTAAGCAAAGACAAATTAAAAATAAATTATAAAGGAATGAATATTTTTTTTACTTTGTAAGTATAATCTTGGAATATTTTTGCTTAAAAAAAAGACACGAGGCATATTTTATTATAATAAAGAAATTAGGGGAGTAAAATTAGAACAATAAAGCTTAAAAATAAAAAATTTAAATATTTTTTTTAAGAAATTGACTGACAACAGCACAGATTCACATGAATACATAATTCACCTAAACTTAACAAATAGTTTTCCCCTAGTTTTTGTAATGGCTTTTGGAATTTTTAGATTTTTCTTCTATTACTTCAAAGTAGTGCTTTCTTTAGAATGACAGAGAATTTTTAAATTCGTAGAATGTTGTTGTACAATGTGGGCATTTCATCACAATAATAATAATAATAATAAAATGTTGATTGTTTTATTTTTATACTAAATAAATAATATAATTGCTGTAATAAGAAGTACACAAGCAATTACTTACTAACCTTATTATAATCTTTGTTTTCGTATTAAAAACGAAACATAAATAACAAAACGTCATAAATTAAAAGCGAAATAAAATACAAAATAAACCAAAATATAAATATATTTATTCAAAACAACTGGCAAGTTGATGTATGCATAAAAATAACAGAGTTTTGAAGATAAAAATTCTTTAAAATAAAATACAGACAATGTCAAACCTTTTGACATTGATCCTACACTTTTCAATAGAAAACTGATCCCACACTTATATAAAACAAATCTTACACTCTTCTGTATAGAAAACTGATCACATACATTTCCATAGAAAACTGATCCCACACTTTTCTATACAAAACTGAAATCACACTTTTCTGACACTTTTCTATAGAAAACTGATATTACACTTTTCTATAGAAAACTGATATTACACTTTTCTATAGAAAACTGATATTACACTTTTCTATAGAAAACTGATCTCAAACTTTTCTATAGAAAACTGATCTCAAACTTTTCTATAGAAAACAGATCTCACACTTTTCTATAGAAAACTGATCTCACACTTTTCTATAGAAAACTGATCTCACACTTTTCTATAGAAAACTGATCTAACACTTTTCTATAGAAAATTGATCTGACAATTTTCTATAGAAAATTGATCTCACACTTTTCTTTAGAAAACTGATCTCACATTTTTCTATAGAAAACTGATCTCACACTTTTCTATAGAAAACTTATCTCACACTTTTCTATAGGAAACTGATCGCAAACTTTTCTATAGAAAATTGATCGCACACTTTTCTATAGAAAACTGATCGCACACTTTTCTATAGAAAACTGATCGTACGCTTTTCTATAGCAAACTGATCGTACACTTTTCTATAGCAAACTGATCTCACACATTTCTATTGCAAACTGATCTCACACTTTTCTTTAGAAAACTGATCTCACACTTTTCTATAGAAAAACTGATCTCACACTTTTCTATAAAACTTTTCTAATAGAAACTTTTCTATAGAAAACTTATCGTACACTTTTCTATAGTAAACTTATCGTACGCTTTTCTATAGAAAACTGATCTTACACTTTTCTATAGAAAACTGATCGTACACTCTCTGATCTAACACACTTCTATGGAAAAGTGGAAACTGATCGAAATTTTTTCATTTCAATTGTAAACTTATTAAAGCTTTTTCATGTAAAAGCTTTACTTACCAAAAACGATTGCATTCCTTTAAAGTCAACTGCATTAACAGAACACAAATGTACACAGGCAATATTCTTTTTGGGGTTTTTAACAAAATAGCTAATGTTGATGTTTTTATTTCAAATACCTTTTTTTTATCATTTTCCATTTTTGGTTGTTTGTAATCTAATTTTTTGTGCTGTGAGGGGAGGCTCAACAACAATAAGTATACGAGCTACACAAACAACAGAAGAAAAAGTCAAAATCAAAATAATGGCTGTATATACAATTGTATTGTTAAGCTTTTACATGTGTTAAAGTTGATTTTTTGTCATTTGTCTTAGTGAGTGTATGACTTACTGTCTGTCTGTCATTCTGTTTGTTTGTTTGTTTGCCTGATTGTCTGCTTATAAGAACAAGTATGTTAGAAGCAAGTAAGTAGTAAACATGTATGCACTCACGCATACAGTCATATAGGCATAAGTATTTACACTGTGTATACACGTGTTATGTGTCCGGAGGGGAATGGGAAATGGAAATTAAACAAAATAGTATTTAAAAAGGTTTACATTTTAATATTTAAGTCAATTGTTAGTACAAAAACTTAATTAAAATTATTTTAAAATTTTAAAAATTTTTTTTAACTTTTTGTTACACACTGTAATGTATTGTGAAAATAAACAAATACACAAATACAATAATAATAAAATAAAAACACAACAATTTAATGGCAAACATATTAAATGGAAAAAAAAATTGTTCCCTTAGGCAACATTATTATATTGACAATGATTTCAAGTTATTTCTTACGATTTGTTTCTTACATTTTCAAGTTGATGTTGTTTTGATTTTTGTGCTTCTTGTTTTTTTATTTTGGTTGCGCTTGATTTGAAGTAGATCATTATTACCAACAGATGGGTTCTGTTAGATATCAAATACAATAAAATAAAAGAAATCAACGAAAACAATTTCAAGAAAATTTGTTTTAAAGAAAAAAAAAAAAAAATCAAGTTTTCAATATCAGGCCAATCGCATAAAAACATGCATACAGAAAATTGCCTCAAAAACATACAAACACTTACATATAGAAAGGCAAAGCTTCATTGAAACAAATAGCAGCCATAACAAGGAAAATCAAACAAACTACAGACTTACACTCACACACATACACCCAAACGTATCTTTCAAATACTTGTCTCTAAGATTGTCTGTTGTCAGTTTTTTTGACATTGTTTATTTGTTAGTTTACTTTACATTCTTATATCATTTTCGGCTTAAATAAAATGGCTCTAAAAACTCTATAGACATTGTTAACAGCGAAACACAAAAAATCTCACACGGGTATCCTAGCATAACACAGTATTACTTATGTCTAAAATAAAGTGGAAAAATATCTACGAAAAAAAAAAACAAAATCAACTTTTTGCTATAATAAAATTATTCTACATACATCTAAAATACTCTAGTTTTTTTTCTATTATCTAGTTTCTAATACTTTTCCTATGATATTATTTTCACTTGGAAAGTCATGACTTTTTTTTCCCTTTTTTTAACAAATTTGAACTGCCAATAAAGGATATAAAATGTGTAAAAAATATTTCTACTTTCAATATTTTGTTTTGCGTTTTAACTCTATCGAACATCATTGAAACTTGACATAATGTTTGCTTATCAAAAATTTCGTGTTTTTTATATTTTTGTTAGAAGATTTGCTGTTGTTGTTGGTGCTACTATTGGTTGGTTTAATCCCTTTACAATTGTTATCTTTGTATACGAAAATATTTTGACATACAGTGTGTGCAGTAGGCTTAGGGGAAATTTTGGAATTAAACTTCAATTTGTTAATACACACAAATGTTATTTAAACAAAATTCAGGTTTTTTGAAACATGTAGTAAAAGAGTAATTCATTTTAAAATCTCTAGAAAATTTTCAAAAATTTGTTTTTGTATAGAAATTTTTTGAGAAAAATGTCTCTTTTTTATAAAGTTTTAGGAAAATTTTTCTTTTTATAGAATATTTTCTCCGTTTATAGAAAATGTTTGCCAAATTATCGAATAAGTTCTCAGTTTATAGAAAATTTTCGAGAAAACCCTCATTTTATAGAAAAATATCTGTCCGAAAATTTTCGCAAATTTTTCCTTTTTATAGCAAAATTCTCTTTTCATAGATAATTTTAATAAAATATAATTTTCGAGAAAATTCTATTTTCATAAAAAATGTTCATGAAACTTCTATTTTCATAGAAAATATTCGAAAAAATTCTATTTTAATTCTCATCTTAATCGAAAATTTTTATGAAAATTCTCTTTTTATAGAAAATTTTCGAAAAATTCCTTTCTGTTTTTATAGAATATTTGCGTATAATATTGTTTACGGCAATTTTTTTAAAAAATTGTTCTTTTGGAAATTTCTCTTATAAAAAATGTAGGGAAATTTCTTAGAAAATTTCTTTTTTATATAATATTTTTTAGAAATTTTCTCTTTTTGTTAATCATTTTCAGAAATTATCTCTTTTATAAAAAATGTTTCTTTTTATAGAAAATTGTCAAAGAAAAGCTCTTTTTATAGTAAATTTTCTAGCAATTTTCATTTTATGAAAATGTCTCTTTTTTATAGAAGATTTTTAGAAATTTCCTTTTTTCCATAGAACATTTTCTAATTTTTTTATAGAACATTTGAAGAAATTTTCTATTTTTATAGAAAATTTTCGGAAAATTTCTATTTTTACCAGAAAATTTTCGGAAAATTTCTATTTTTACCAGAAAATTTTCGGAAAATTTCTATTTTTACCAGAAAATTTTCGGAAAATTTATATTTTTATCAGAAAATTTTCGGAAATTTTCTATTTTTATCAGAAAATTTTCGGAAAATTTCTATTTTTACCAGAAAATTTTCGGAAAATTTCTATTTTTACCAGAAAATTTTCGGAAAATTTCTATTTTTACCAGAAAATTTTCGGAAAATTTATATTTTTATCAGAAAAAATGTTTCTTTTTATAGAAAATTGTCAAAGAAAAGCTCTTTTTATAGTAAATTTTCTAGCAATTTTCATTTTATGAAAATGTCTCTTTTTTATAGAAGATTTTTAGAAATTTCCTTTTTTCCATAGAACATTTTCTAATTTTTTTATAGAACATTTGAAGAAATTTTCTATTTTTATAGAAAATTTTCGGAAAATTTCTATTTTTACCAGAAAATTTTCGGAAAATTTCTATTTTTACCAGAAAATTTTCGGAAAATTTCTATTTTTACCAGAAAATTTTCGGAAAATTTATATTTTTATCAGAAAATTTTCGGAAATTTTCTATTTTTATCAGAAAATTTTCGGAAAATTTCTATTTTTACCAGAAAATTTTCGGAAAATTTCTATTTTTACCAGAAAATTTTCGGAAAATTTCTATTTTTACCAGAAAATTTTCGGAAAATTTATATTTTTATCAGAAAATTTTCGGAAATTTTCTATTTTTACCAGAAAATTTTCGGAAAATTTCTATTTTTACCAGAAAATTTTCGGAAAATTTCTATTTTTACCAGAAAATTTTCGGAAAATTTCTATTTTTACCAGAAAATTTTCATAAAAATTTCTATTTTTACCAGAAAATTTTCATAAAAATTTCTATTTTTACCAGAAAATTTTCATAAAAATTTATATTTTTACCAGAAAATTTTCATAAAAATTTCTATTTTACCAGAAAATTTTCATAAAAATTTCTATTTTTACCAGAAAATTTTCATAAAAATTTCTATTTTTACCAGAAAATTTTCATAAAAATTTCTATTTTTACCAGAAAATTTTCGGAAAACTCCTTTTTTATAGAAAATTCTCGAAAAATTTCTTTTTTTTATAGAAAATTTTCCGAAAATTTCTTTTTTTCTAATTTTTTTAGAACAAAATTTCTGTTTTATTAAAAATTTTCGGAAAATTTACTTTTTTCTAGAAAATTTTGTCATTTTAAAGAAAATTTCTCTTTTTATAAAATATTTTTGGAAAATTTATTTTTTTTAAAAAATTTCCCTATTTTTATAGAAAATTTCTATTTTTATAGAAAATTTTCGGAAAATTTCTATTTTTATCAGAAAATTTTCGGAAAATTTCTATTTTTACCAGAAAATTTTCGGAAAATTTCTATTTTTATTAGAAAATTTTCGGAAATTTCTATTTTTATCAGAAAATTTCTTTTTTTTTATAGAAAATTCTCGGAAAATTTCTTTTTTTATAGAAAATTTTCGGAAAATTTCTTTTTTTATAGAAAATTTTCGGAAAATTTCTTTTTTTTATGGAAAATTTTCAGAAAATTTATTTTTTTAAAGAAAATTTTCGGAAAATTTATATTTTTTAATAGAAAATTTTCGGAAGATTTATATTTTTATGGAAAATTTTCGGAAAATTTCTCTTTTTATAGAAAATTGTCGGAAAATTTTGTCTTTTTATAAAAAAAAAAATTTCTTAAAAATACTTTTTGTGGAAAATGTTCTTTTTATAGAACATTTTTTAAAAAAATTAATTTTTTATAGAAAATTTATCTATTTTATGGAAAATTTTCAGAAATTTTGTAAATTTATAGAAGATTTTTAGTTTTTTTTTTAGAACATTTTCGTAGATTTTCTTTTTTTGTGAAACATTTTCAGAAATTTTATATTTTTATAGAAAAATGACGATAAAAAGTTTATTTAATAGTATGTTTGCACAATTTTCTTATTATAGAAAATTTTTTAAGACTTTCTTTTTATAGAAAATTTTCCAAAAATTTCTCTTTTTTAAAGATTTTCGAAAAAATTCTCTTTTTTAGAAAATTTTCGAAAAGTTACTTTTTTACTGAAAATTGTCGAAAAAAAAAACTTTTACTATAGTAAATTTGCGAACAATTTTCAGTAGAAAATGTTGTTTTTTATAGAAAATTAGATTAAAGAAAATTTTCGAAACAAATTTTCTTTTCATAAAAAAATTTAGAACAAACGCTTTCGTTTCTATAGTAAATTTTCGAGTAACTTCTGTTTTTATAGAAAACTTTTCATAATTTTCCTTTTTATAGAAAATTTTGGAACAAATTCTTTTTATATAGACAATTTTCAAACGTATTCTTTTTTTTATAGAATATTTTCATTTTATAGAAACTAGTCCATCCAAATTCCAATTTTATCAAACAAATCATATTTTATAGAAAATCTGCATTTTGTTCGTAAAGACTATCCTTTCATGGAAAAATTTCTAACGAATTTTTTATAAAATATTTTAAAAAAATTTTCGTTTCATTCTTGGTTTTTGTAAAATTTTTGAAATTTTCCTTTTTTACGGAAAATTTTCAAACATTTCTTTATCACTTCATGGAAAATTTTCTAAAAGCTCCTAAACTTCTAAACTCATCACCCTGGCTATAACCCTTAAGAAAACTGCGGCAATCTAAACAAAGTTATTTTTGTTATCGTTGTTTTAGTTGTTTTTTGTTCGTTTCTTTCCTTTCTAACGAATGCAATAAAATCAACATACTTAAGTGCTTGTAGTATAGTTCGATGTTATAGTATCTACTATATATCGTTAGTATAGATAGTACTTGTAGACTAGCTAAATCAGTAGAGGATATGGCTTAAAGGAACGTGTGTATTATTCCTTTTCTTGTATCTCAATGAGTTTCTAACACAATATGAACTAGATCTGTTTGTGCTACGAATACAAACTACGTCATGTATGTACGTATAATAGACATTCTACATACACAATGGAATGGTATTCATTTTATGGTTACTTTACTCTTTTTCTTAAACAAACAAAGGATAGACTGATGAAAATAATAGAATAAAAAAAAACTTAGTCAATAATCTTACAATTTGTTTAAAGCAAATAGTGCTTTTTATGTTAAAGGAAAAGCAGAAATTGAATTTTTAAATTAAAAGCAATAATAATTTAATTTATTTTTGAGCATAACTCATTTTTGAAGTTATACCTTTTTTTGAAACAAATGACTTGTGCTTATTTCCTCTTAACATTTGATAGATGTTCTAAATTTTATGTTTTCCATTAATTTACAATTTATAACTTAATTTCATTAAAATTTTCCAATTGATTTTTATACTTTATCAAATTTAATTAAAATAAAATTTTCCTAGGGGTTTTCCATTAAAAAATAGCAGAAGAAAAAGGAAAACAAAAAAGTGTAAAAGTTAAGAGAAATATTTTTAATGGTTTTCTTAATTATCTTGTAATTTTTATTTATTAAAAATCTACAAAAGTTTTTGTTTTTTTTTTTCATGTTCATGTAATGATATTAATCTTTAAAACAAGTTGGGAAAAAAGGAAACGAAAAAGTACTCACACACACACACAGAAACAAAGTAATGAAATAAAAATGTTTACAAATAAAACATTAAACAAAAAAAAAGGATATTAATAAAAATAACAACAAAAGGACTAAAAACAATAACAACCGAAAAAAAGTCAACTGCACAACAATAACAGCATCAGCAGCAGCAATACTTCTTAGCAACAAAAAGTAAATAAATTTTAATTGGCACATGAAAAATTTCATCACTCTCTCTCGCTTTAAAAAGAAAAAAAAAAACTTTTCTTTTTTTGCAGCACAAAAGTTACATTTCAAAGAATTTCAAGAAGTAAATCTATGCTGTACATATTTCAACTAGGATGTATTTTTCGAAACAATTTTGAAACATGATTGTTGTAGATGCCTGAAAACGAACGTAAAACATAAAAGAAAAATTGTATTTATTAGCTTAACAAACCAAAAAACAAACTAATTGCTGGCAATTTGTAAATTTTTAACTTGTTGCCAAACATTGCATTGTTTGAAAAAAAGAAAAAGCTAGAAAACTTTACTCATTTTTACGCTGAAAAGTTTGGAAAAAGTGTTCAAGTTGTTATTGCCTTAAAATATAAAGAGATATTATCATTTCAATTCAATTATTAAATCTGCTTTTATTAGACTGACAACAAATTTATTAGACTAACAACAAATTCATTTTTAATGATTTCTCTTTTTATAGAAAATTTATAAAAAATTTTCGGAAAATTTGTGCTTTCATAGAAATTTTTAGGAAACTTTGTCCTTTTATAGAAAATTCTAGGAAAATTTGTCCATTTATAAAAAATTTTGGAAAAAAATGTTCCCTCTGCATATTATGGCTTGCAGTGTAGCGTGTCTTAACTTATCCGGAAGTTGGAAATCAAGATTATATGGACACGCTAAGATTTTAAGCCAATTACCTCCAAACTTAAACCAACCATCCGATTATATCCCTAGACCACACGCTCCTGGAAGGAACTATGACTTTGAAAACTCTATCAAAATCATCCCACACACGGATTTTGATAGAGTTTTCAAAGTCGGAGTAACTTCCAGGAGCGTGTGGTCTAGGGATATAATCGGATGGTGGTGTAGGGGTAACCTACCGAGCGAATATACCACCAGAATCATTACAGGTGGTTCTAAAATGAACTTTGGTGTTGGTGGTGCTGGTGGTGTCTTCTGTTGAGAAACTTCGCTAAGTATATCTCACCGTCTTCTCAATAACTGTAGTGTCTTTCTGGCTGAAATATTTTCTATAATGTCAGCTTGTAGATTACTACATAACCTCAATATTCGCGGCAACATAGGTATACTATTACTTCCCTATTAGTTAGACAATGCAAGAAAAATCTGTCAATGCTGGATCGCCTGTCTGACATTACCCTTGTTCGATTCGCTGCTCATAAGGACTATTATGGAAATTAATAGGCAGATAAGCTCTCTCTCTCCAACGCCTTTCTAATAGCAACCCCGTTAGGTTTTATCAAGAGTATTCTCAGATTCTATCTTTAAAAGGCTGAATAACCTAGACACATGTAAAGGGGCCAAGATATTGTGGCTCTCCTTCAATGAGAAACGCACAAGACACCTTATAAACCCAAGTATACTAGATATATCGAGATTGATAGCAGTACAGGACACTGGGTGCTAGACAGATATGCAAGTCGGCTTGGGCTAACCTTCAATGAACATTGTCGCACTTGCAAAGACAGGGAAAAGGAAGAGACGGTCTTCCAACTCCTCTGCGAATGCCCTGCTCTGTCCGTTAAAAGAAACAGTTTTTTTAGAAAATTTTTCGGAAAATTTTTTTTTTTATAGAAAATTTTTCGGAACATTTGTATTTTTATGGAAAATTTTTCGGAAAATATATATTTTTATAGAAAATTTTTCGGAAAATTTAAAATTTAAAAGAAAATTTATTTTTTTATTAAAAAATTTTATAAAAATTTCTATTTTTATAGAAAATTTTTAGGAAAATTTCTATTTTTATTGAAAAGTTTTATGAAAATTTCTATTTTTATAGAAAATTTTTAGGAAATGTTCTATTGTTATAAAAAATTTATATTTTTAAAGAAAATTTTTAGAAAAATTTATATTTTTATGGAAAAATTTTCTGAAAATTTCTATTTTATAGAAAATTTTTCGGAAGTTTTATATTTTTATAGAAAATTTATTTTTTTATTGAAAAATTTTATGAAAATTTCTATTTTTATAGAAAATTTTTAGGAAAATTTCTATTTTTATTGAAAAGTTTTATGAAAATTTCTATTTTTAGAAAATTCGTCATCAAAAAGTTTGTTAGAACCAAAGGCGCTCTACAACATTTTATGAGGATCGGTCCATAATTGAGCATACCCTACATATAAGGTCCCCTTCAAAATATAACTTTATCGGTCATAACTGGTTTAAGAATACCAATATAGGCTATAAAACTCGATATAAGCAAGTTTTATGGGAACTAAAAACTACCTACTAAATTTTATAAGAATCGGTCTATAATTGATAATACATGAATCTTAATCCCCCTTCTTAATTCAAAAAATATCGGTCCATAACTGACCCCAACACGCTCATAAGTACTTTTAAAATACCAATATAGTAGCAGAATTCTTCGGAAACAAGTTTCATAGGAATTCAAATCTCTCTGGCAAATTTCATATGAATCGATCCACATTGAATCCTAGAAACCATATAAGGTCCACTTAAAAAAGTTGGTTAGTTTCCAATGTTTAGTTAAAATCGATTACTTTTTAATGTCGAAATTGTGAAAAGCATAATGAATTTATAAATTTATTTTAATGAGTTAAAGTCAATATATTTCCCTTTAATTTTTATTATAACAAACCTTAACCATAAAGGTTGAAAAGGTTTGGAAAAAAATAATTTATATATAATACATATATTTTAAATTCAATAGTATTACAAAAAAATTATGGTGACTTTTTTTTACTAACAAAACATGCAATTCTGCTTTCTATAAAAAAGTAATACTATACTTTTAAATTACCAAATATTTCTTTAAAATTAATACCTATAACTTAACCTTAACTTACAACCCCTTTAAAATAAATACCATAGAAAAGTCAATTTCTATGGGAGAAAAAAAATACTAAAATAAGAAAATTGATGATGTTGAAAAATACAAATTGAATAGAATAAAAATTTCTTTTCAATTTCCCCATGGACACTGGTAGCAGCAGTTAAGAAAAATAATTTTAAAAAAACCCCCGAACAAAAGGCGAAAAGAAATATAAAACTGGTTAAAGTTTACTAAATAAATATTTGATCACCACCATTTTATTTGCATTTCGTACTTTTCGATTTTTTTTTTTTTCTTAAAATCTTTTTTTACATTTTTGCAAAAAAAGATGTAAAGGAAAGTGAAAAAAAAAAATAAAATTCAATCTAAAGTGTCACAAAGATGAAACAAATTTATTTTTGGCCATTTATCGCAATACATTTAAATAAATTGATGGAAAATAATTTAATAGAGATTAAAATAAATAAAGAGTGGGGAAAATGGAAAAAAGGCACACAATTTTAGTTAAGATTAAGTTAAGGAAAGAAAAAAAACTATTAAGGGAGTTAGAAAAGGCTTTGATAGATTTAAATACTTCACTAGAAAAGTCAAAAATGTTTTGTGTAAATAAATTAATAGAAAATATAATTTTGCTTACCTTGACTGCGGGTTTAAAAAAAATTCTTTTTAAGCAAACAAAAGAATAAAGAGCACTTTTTGTTGTATGAGAACGATATGCTGCTTATTATTCAGTAAATTATTGTAATTATATAATTACATATATAAAAGTTTTAATTTAATAAAACTCTTTCTACAGAAAAATAGCATTAAAATAACCTTTCAAAAAAGATATATGGATATAAAATTTTTAAATGAAGCATAAAATTACTGAAACCAATCCTTTTGTAACTCGCACATACATATACATATTCTTATATACAACATATGTATATATTCATTTTATTGTTGCAAATTCATTGAAGTGTAAAAAGACTCAAACATATAGACACACAGATATTAACACTCTCTTTTACAAAAACTCATATTTATATTTATATGCAGTAGGAAATATGCAATGAAGCCAATTAACAGTGATTCCCAATGTTGTATTTATATATAGCCGCCCAACAAGTAGCAAAAGTTTTAAAATTTCTACGAAAATTATTTGGTTTCTGGTATTTTCTTTAATGTTTGGTAAACTCTGTTAAATAACATAAATTCTACTGCAAAAGCTCAATATAGAATTTAAATTCCTAAATAAAATTTTTAAAAGGGTAATTTCCTATGTACTTCTTTACTTTTGTCTCAAAAATATTGTTACTTTATTACAAGTGTTAGCTCATTTTCGAGAAAATTTTAAAAAAATATATCTCATTTTTGAGAAAATGTTTCTTTTTATAGCTATACCCAGTGTGCTTTGCTACTTTAACTTTAACTGATCTAACAGATATACAAATTTTTGTATTCAATCCGTATGGAAGATGCCAAGACCCCCTTATGCAAGTCCAGCCAGTTTTATACCCACCATCAAAAAATATTTATTTGTAACACATCGAAATATTGGTCACAGACCCACAGGGTATACTCAGGGTCCTTATTAAATTCTAAGACGATCTAGCCATGTCCGTCCGTCTGTCTGTTGAAATCACGATAAGGACCAACCGGGAGGAGTTATACATTTGAAATTTTGAACAAATATTCTCTATTGCTAAGGTTTGTTTGGTATGAAAAATGGGAAATATCGGTCTACGTTTTGGGATAGCCTCCATACAAGTGGACCTCCAAAAAAACGGCTATAACGGACATAGTTGTTTTATAAGTACGAGTATAGCAACGAAATTCGACATTAATAACTTTCGTTTGAGCTAAAATCTTTCCATCAAATTTTATGAGGATCGATCCATAATTGACCCTACCCCCCATATAAGGTCGCCTTCAGAAAATGATTTTAACACTCATTACTGGCATTAAAATAAGAGTATAACGATGAAATTTGGTATAAGTAAGTTTCTTACGAGCCAAAATCTGTCTATCGATTTTTTTAAGGTCCCCTTATAAAAATGACTATAACGCTCATTACTGACTTAGAAATGTGAATATAGTGAAAGACGAAATTCGACACACACACACGTTTTATACGAAAATCTCTCTACCAAATTTAGTGAGGATCGGTCCATAATTGACCCAAACGCCCATACAAGGTCCCCTTCAAAAAATTACATTAACGTTCATTACTGGTTAAAAATTACGAGTATAGCGATAAAGTTTGACACAAGTAAGTTCCTCGTGAGCCAAAATATCGCTACTAAATTGTATGTGGATCGGTCTATAATTGACCCTAACCTCCTTATAAGATCCACATCAGAAAATTACTTAAACGATCCTTGCAGGCTTTAAAATACTAGTTATGAAATACGGTTATGAAATTCGACATAAAAAACTTTTATACGAACGTTAATCTTGCTACCGAATGTCATGCGGAATGTGTCGGTAACTCACCCTACCCCCATATAAGCCCACTTCTAAAAATTACTTTAACGTAAATGTAAACAAGTTTTATATGAACCAAAATCGGTCAACCCCTCTCGGTACCCCTCATATAAGGTCCTCCTTAAAAAATTTGAGGATGATTCAGAAAATTACTAGTACAGCAATGAAAATCGACATAAAAAGTTTATACTTAGGAAAATAATTCTTCTTTCCGAATTTAATGAGGACTGATCTATAACTGATCTTAGCCTCTATAAAAGGTTTCATTCAGGAAAGAGTTTTGGTGATTCAAATACGAGTTTTTCTTATTTAATAATACGAGTATATATGTACAAAATTTTATGAGTATCGGTTCATAATTGAGGCATATAAGGTCATCTTCAGAAAATTACTCATTACTCATACGTGTTTTTAAATATTAATATTTTCACTCTTTTTTTTTAATTTTTCAGTACAACAGAAAAATTCTCTTTTCGATAAAAAATTTTTGAATTTTTTTCTATTGAAAATTTTTTAAAATCTCTCTTTTCTATAGAACATTTTTTAAAGTTTTCTTTTATATAAATTTTTTTTTGTGCTGATGTTTGTAACACCCAAACTGATTTGTGAATCGATTTAGCTATGTCTTTCTGTCTGTCTGTCTGTCTGTCTGTCTGTTTGTCTGTCTGTCTGTCTGTCTGTCTGTCTGTTTGTCTGTCTGTCTGTCTGTCTGTCTGTCTGTCTGTCTGTCTATCTGTCTGTCTATCTGTCCGTCTATCTGTCCGTCTGTGTGTTCATTTAAACTTTGTGTGCACTCTACAGGTCGAAATTTTCAAGTTAATGAAATTTGGCACATACTCTTCTTTTGACCAAATGACGAAGCCTATTGAAAATCGGTCCATTATTTCGTATAGTCCCCATACAAATGTACCTCCCGAATAGGGCTTTTAAGCTCATAAATATGTTAAATGTTCTTATATCACTAGAAAAAATTTGCAAAACTTAATTTTATATAAGCCTTAATGATGCTGCTGATTTTCGTAATAATCGGAACTCATTTGACCCTATCCTCCATACAAAGTCCCCTTCAGAAAATGACTTGATAGTCAAAATATACTTATAAACACTAATAATATGATAATATTCCCTCTACCAAAATATATAAGGATAGGACCATATTAACCTCCTGTCCTCATATTCTATACTACAATTTCAATTCCAAATAATTTTCAAAAAAAGGACATAAAAATTACTTCTTGAGAATGAAGTAGTGAATTTGGAATCAAATAAAAAGGACATTCCTCCTATGACAAGCCTGTGTTAAAATCACCACTTCTTCAGATACTTTTCAGTACTTCCATGGAGTAAATTCTACTTCTTTTTCGCTTCTTTGAAAGTTCTTTCTTTGCTGGGATACTACACACATATATTCCATTTAGCTTTTGCTTAGTTTTATTTGATTTAATATTACAAACATATTTTTCTTCGTTGTGCACTTCTGATGCACTCAAATATCATTGCCATTATTTGATTTTGCTAGTTCGGGCCATAATACCCGTATTATACATACAAACATACATTTATAGATGATCAATATTTATTGAAGAAATATGACTTGAATAATAATTCTTGTTATTTTATTACAACAATATTGAAATGCTTTGTTAGCAATGTTATAAAAATGTGTAAGTACTATTGTATGTTGAAAAGTTGAAATCCTATATTAAGCAAAAAACTTTTCTAAAATTTAAAATTTTTAACTTTTATTTCAATTTTAAAGTATATTTACCTAATTTAACATAAGTAATTTTGCTTTAAGTTCAGCCCAGGATATATGATTATATCTTTTTACTTTATTTAACAAAACTTTTGTTTTTTTCCACTTTTAATTATTTGCTTTGCCATTGTTGTTGTCTCCTTCTATTTATTTCCCCTTGAAATAATATTGTTTGATATCAAAGTAATTACGAATTTATGATTAATTAACTTGAAAATTGAGTTACTTTGCTACCACCATAAGATAACATTAACAGCCACATTTATTTTACATTGATTCTCACACTTAAAATACAAATTGAATGAAATATAGACACGCACACCATTATATATTTAGTTTCAATATAACTTTGTCACTAACTCCTGTAAAATTCATTTACTTGAAGAAAGTTTTAAATCAATATTTTAAGAATTTTTAATTAAATACTGTAAAACATCCTAAGGTTTTTAGTAACTTAAGTTTTCTATAAAAATGTGGATTTAAAGATTTTTTGCAGATAGTACACTTTTGTGGCAATTGAGCATTATGTATATTTTAACTATGTATGTATATAGAAATATATATTTATTAGTTAAGTAATTGTGTGTATTTGTATTACTGTAAATATATAATACGCTTGACGAACAAACAAGACAAAAGCTTAATAGATAAACCATTTATTAAATATTTAAATGACAGAGTTGTGACACTAGTAGGTCGTGAAGCTAAAGCACAAAAATAGCTAAAAAAGTATTAAATTTGACAGAAGTTAAGAATTAAGACTAAACTTTCAGCAAGCAACAATTTATAAATTGGTGTATAAAGAAACTTATTTTATTTTTTAAATTTAATTAAAATTTTGATTTAACTTGCATTTTAAACTCAATTCCGGACATCCCTGCTTTTATAAAATGCTATATCATTTATTCATTATAAATATACATATACTCACTTACCTAAATATTGGATTTGCGTGTGTATAAGTTTCTTCACTACTACTTAAACAAATATATATGTACCCAGGAAAAACTTACATTGAAAAGTAATGAGTTAAAAAGCTAATAAAACCTCTTTTCACTACTTCTTTATTAGCATTTTAAGTCATTATTTTAACACGGTGATGTCATTGGAGGCAAGTACTTCTACGCTCGCTTACAAATAGGGAGTTGAAGAAGTACTTGCAATTTCTCTTACAAAACAGTTGTTTAGTAAGTTGTTTTGTTTTTTAATAATAAATAGAGCCAGCTAGAATACGAACCAGGGACTTCGGTTTGTTAGTCAAATGTTCTACACACTGCACCACTGCTCAGCTATTTTATTGCGCGTCAAATAATGGTTTTCACATACAAAACTAATTTTGTTTTATTTTTTGTAAAACACAATTCTTAAAACGCAATTAAATAAAATGTGCAAACAAAATGACAAAGCCGAAAATAAAGTACTTCTATATCAGATTATAAGAAAGTTATTACTAGAGTACTTCTAAGTAATGCAGATGGTAAGTAGTAGTCATTGAAAAGTAAGTGGTTATGGAAGTACAACCCATTACCGAGTTTTTGCTGGGTATGTATAAACGTGTGTTTCTTCAAAAACGAATTGTTGTCGTAGAGTGGCAAGGAAGAAACGTGTGCGACAAGAGTTTGCGACACAAAGAGCAAAATAGCAACATAGTTAATTGAGTTATGCTTCACTAAATTGAGGCTTTTCTAAAGGCGTTTTCTTAATTATCTACGAGTATGTGTTAATGTTGATGTTAAAGCCCGGCAGTTCAAAAATTAAATAATAACAACTTCTATAGTCTAGAATATAGAATATTAAAGAATATTAAATTAAAATTTATAGAGCCTGCGGCAGTACATAGTCTCAACTATCGCTTGCTATATATATTTTATGCTCTATAGAGCATTGAAACCATAAAATGGTCTATAGACTACATAATAGAATCGCCTATAGTCTATAGAACAGTCTATAGTCTGGACTATAGAACAGTTCATGGCCTGGACTATAGAACAGTCCATGTCCTGGACTATAAAACAGTCAGGAGTACAAGACTATTCAATAGTCCAGACTATAGACTATTCTATAGTCCAGACTATAGACTATTCTAGTCCAGACAATAGTCGTCTCTATAGTCCAGACTATAAACTATTCTATAGTCCAGAATATAGACTATTCTATAGTCCAGACTATAGACTATTCTATAGTCCAGACTATGGACTATTCTATAGTCCAGGCTATAGACTATTCTATAGTCCAGACTATAGACTATTCTATAGTCCAGACTATGGACTATTCTATAGTCCAGGCTATAGACTATTCTATAGTCCGGACTATAGACTATTCTATAGTCCAGACTATAGACTATTATTCAGTCCAGACTATAGACTATTCTATAGTCCAGACACATCGCCTAAACCGTTACAAGTCCAAACTATATACTATTCTATAGTCCAGACTATAGTCCAGACTACAGACTATTCAATAGTCCAGACTATAGACTATTCTATAGTCCAGACTATAGACTATTCTAGTCCAGACAATAGTCGTCTCTATAGTCCAGACTATAAACTATTCTATAGTCCAGAATATAGACTATTCTGTAGTCCAGACTATAGTCTACTCTATAGCCCAGACTGTAGACTTTTCTATAGTCCAGACTGTAGACTTTTCTATAGTCCAGACTGTAGACTATTCTATAGTCCAGACTATAGACTATTTTACAGTCCAGACTATAGACTATTCTATAGTCTAGACTATAGACTATTCTATAGTCCAGACTATAGACTATTCTATAGTCCAGACTATAGACTATTCTATAGTCCAGACTATAGACTATTCTATAGTCCAGACTATAGACTATTCTATAGTCCAGACTATAGACTATTCTATAGTCCAGACTATAGACTATTCTATAGTCCAGACTATAGACTATTCTATAGTCCAGACTATAGACTATTCTATAGTCCAGACTATAGACTATTCTATAGTCCAGACTATAGACTATTCTATAGTCCAGACTATGGACTATAGACTATTCCATAGTCCAGACTATAGACTACTCTATAGTCCAGACTATAGACTATTCTATAGTCAGGACTATCGAATATTTTATAGTCCAAGCTACAGACTGTTCTACAGTCTACAGTTTAGATCATAGCACATTCTGCAGTCTGGACTATAGATAAATCCACAACCTGGAGTATAGAACAGTCTTATTGAGTAGTAATTGAATATGTTGAATTTCTGTTCCGCATTCTACAAGGTATATCTTCGACTATGGTGGAGCAAGTATATATATTTTTGTTGATGCTATATCGTATGAACATGTGTGTGTGTGTATATACACTCTATGGTAATTACTTTCTGATGACAGTTAAAGCACTTTAACGTGTTTCTTTCAAGAATTTCGCTTATTAAATGAAAAGAAAACAGAATAACATGAAAATGTTGGAAAAGTTTTTGGTCTTTTGTTTGACAAAAAAAAAAAAAAAAAAAACTGAACATATTATTCTAAAATAAGAAAAATACCTAAGAAAATAAATCATTTCTTTAATGCACGTAATTTTATGAGTTTAAATAATTGTTCATTGTTTAATCATGAACTTTCGCAAACAATGTAGTTAATAATCAGCAGGAAGACAATTTTGACAATTAGAAAATAATAATAATTTTATCTAATTATAAATTATGTTTATTTATCTCATAACAATAAAGATTTCGTAATATATATATATATATATAAAGAAATCATTTTAAATTTCATAATTAATTTTTCTTACATTTTTCATACTTTATTTTAGTTTGAAGCCCTGAAGCTTTGCTCAAAAAGTTTTAAACAAAATTTCCATCTAATACTTTCGGATATTTTAAAATTTTCTTACCAAAAATTCTGCTTAAAGTTTTGTTTATATTTTATTATTTAACATAAATATTTGTGCTGTTCTTGGCTTTTTTCTTTGTTTTGTTCTATTCTAGTGGTTTTTGTGGTTTATGGAGAAAACTCTTGTATAGATATTTATAAATATTGAATGTGAAATGTTAAAACCATCCAACTAATATTTTTCTTACATTAAATACTAATGTTAATAACTTTCTTATTGGAAATAACTATAATTGGAATTATAACCTTATATAAGAAATAAAGTTTACTTAGTTGGTGTTAACCTTTGACCATTGTTATTTGTTAATTTGAATGTGTTCATGTGTTTAGATTGCTTTTAAAATCCTTGCTTTAAATTATTCTTAATACAGTTTAATATGTGTTTGTATAGAGAATTTGAATATTTTTTTTTTTAAAGAAAACAAAAAACTCTTTAGAAAAACTTTTATCCTAAAACTATGCTACTAATCATCTTAATGTTTCTTTCTTTATGGGGGTTTTGTTAAGAAAACCATGACTTTTATGTGGTTATTTGTTTTAAACTTTTTTTTAATGTAAACTATATGTGAAATAAATTTAAGAATATGTCTTAAGAAATTTTTTGAAAAATTAAAAGAAATTTTTCTGTTCAGAGTTTTTTTTGAAATTGATGTATTAGACTTTTGATTTTATTCAAACCCTTTTCATTTTTAATATCACGATGCACGATTGACTTGTTAGACATTATATATAATCTGGTCTATAGATCTGTCTATATTCTGGAATATGTGTAGAATAGTCTATAGTCTGGATTATAGAATTGTCTATTGTCTGGGCTATAGAAAACTCTATAGTCTGGACTTTAGAATAGTCTATAGTCTGGACTATAGAAAAGTATATAGTCTGGTCTTTAGAATAGTCCATAGTCGGGATTATGGAATAATCATTAGCTGGGACTAAAGAATAGTCCAAATTATGGACTGTAAAATAGTCTACAGCCTGGACTATATAATAATCCATGGTCTGGACTACAGAATAGTCCAAAGCCATTACTGTAGAATAGACTTTAGTATGTAGTAGTTTATAGTCTGGACTATAGAGCAGTCTATAGTCTGAACTTTAGGCCAGTCTATAATCTGGACTCTAGAGCACACTATAATCTGAACTATGAACCAGTCTATAATCTGGACTGTAAAGCAGTCTACAGTCTGGACTATATATCAGTCTATAGTCTGGACTATTGAGCAGTCTATAGTCTGGAATATAGAGCTGTCTATAGTCTGGACTTTAGAGCAGTCTATAGTCTAGACTATAGAATAGTCTATATGGACTATAGAGCAGCCTATAGACTGTACTATAGAGCGGTCTATAGCCTGAACTATAGAGCAGTCTACAGTCTGGACTATAGAGCAGTCTATAGTCCAGAATATAGACCAGCCTATATTTTGGACTATAGACTAGTCTATAACATGAACTTTGAAGCACTATATAATCTGGACTGTAGAGCTCTCTATAATCTGAACTATAGAGCAGTCTATATTCTGAACTATAGAGCACTCCATAATCTGGACTATAGTGCAGTCTATAGTCTGGACTGTAGAGCTTTCTATAGTCTGGACTTTAGAGCTTTCTATAGTCTGGACTTTAGAGCAGTATATAGTCTGGACTATAAAGCAGTCTATAGTCTGTACTATAGAGCAGTCGATGATGGCTATAGAGCAGTGTATGGTATGGACTACAGAGCAGTCTATAGTATGGACTATGTAACAACCTATAGTCTTGACTATAGAAAAGTATGTGATCTGGACTATAGTGTAGTCTATAGTATGGACTACAGAGCAGTCAATAGTCTGTATTATAGAGCATTCAATAGTCTATACTATAGAGCATTCTATAGTCTGAACAATAGACCAGTCTATAATCTGGACTGTAAAACGCTCTTTAATCTGAACTATACATCAGTCTATAGTCTGGACTATAGAGCAGTCCATAATCTGGACTATAGTACTGCCTATAGTCAGAACTATCAGATAGTTTGTTGTCAGGTCTATAAAACAATCTATAGATTTGAACTGTTGAACGGAATATAGCCAAGAATATGAAACAGCCTATAGTCTGAACTATAGCACAGATTATAGAATAGTCCTTAGCCAGGACTAGCGGATAGTTTGTAGCCAATAATTCCCTGTAGTTCCCATATGTGGCCAACTTAAAAAAGCCCCTTAAATACACTTTTAGCTATTGTATGGTTTCTGGTGGTGGTTTGTATCGTTTTCAGTTTTATTTTCAAAAGTTTATAAATTATTTAAGCAAACATTTTACTCATTTTTATCTTAACAATAGTAACAAGACATAAAAATAAAAAACTTTTGTCATGTTGTATTCAAGTCATTTAGTGATTAATTTATACATACTTGTTGGCAAAAAGTTTCTGAACTTTATTTAATTTTATTAAAAAGCAAACTAAACAATACAGAAAAGAGAGGGAACAGAGAAAAGACTTTAGAAGAGACTAAAAATAAAAGTTAACAATTAGTTAAACATAAATTTGATAGAAATTTTGAAATGAGAGAAATATTTAAATTAAGATTAAAGGATTTTTTAGTAAAATTTAATTAAAATTATAAAATATAAAAGATATATTCTCAACTTGATTTTTACCGCTTTGAGTTCAGGCATAGACAAAGAGTGACAAATTAGTAGCAATATTTAAAAACAGGTATCGGCAGAGAGTGACAAATGAACTCTCCAACTGTTTTTGCTTATTTATTATACATGTGTGAGATTTCTTACTATTGTCTAATCTGTAACTTAGTCTATTTAGTACGTATTTAGTATCTGAACTGGTGTATGAACTATTCTTTTTACTAGCCTATAAATTAGTCTATTGACTAGTCATGAGGCAATTCAATGAACTAGATTTGACTTTTCCATCATTGTACCACAGTGAAGGCATTTACTTTCTATCTATAACAATATATTTTTTAATCCCACAATAGGTCTGTTTACTCATTCAAAAACAGGTCAACAGGTGTTGCTAAAAAATCTTTTCTCTTACCTTAAACAAATTTAAATAAGCTTGATTAGAGATTTAAATTATCGCCCTCAATCACTCCGCAACAAATCTCGCAACTTGTTTACCTTTTTTCGTTATACCTAAGTCAACAAAAGGCCAGCCAATTTCCATTAAATATGATAATTACTACACTAAATAAATTTTTAAAAACACTTCATAAAATCTTAAAAACAAAAAAAAAAAAATGCAAATACAAAATTGTTGCCATAAAATATTGTGTGCTTTAAATAAGTCAGCCACAAATCTCTCCTGGCAAGAACCTTTTTCGCCTTAACATGACTTTATAAATAAATATTCAACAAACAAAACAGAGAACCAGCGGTATACAACTACTATACTTAACATCCAACGTCCTTGGTGGTGTATATGTAGGTTTAAAATTCAACGTTATTTAGTTCATCTAAATACATGGACGTATAAAAAAAGTGGCAAAAATAAAATAAAAGTAAGTACTTATTTTCGCTTGCTCCTTTTTTTTTGATACATTGTTGGAGTTTGTACCAAAATGATGACAAAAGTTTTAATTACTATTTTGCCAAGTTAAGGCAGTTAACTCGTGCTCTGAAATCTAATTAGATTGCTTGACTTAAGTTCAGAAAATACAACAGCAAAAAAAAAAATAATAAAACGAAGTAAACTAAAGTAGAACATTACAAGCTTGCTAAGAGCTAAACATGGTTGCTGTTGCAACTGATATGTATGTAAATTTGCTATACTTCATGTTGTTAAATTGCGAAGCTGGAAAATTTGCAACGAACGGTGTTATTCACTGGCTCCATGGTTAATGTCCGTATCTGTCTGTCTTTCTTCCTACATTGCTCTATTTATGGCTATCCTAACAGCCTGCCTGCCCATTTATACAACTGTATGCATTTTGGATACTTTAATGGTTTCATTTTCCCTCAATATTTTTGTATATACTTAGTTACTTTAAAGTGCTTAGATACTTTTGTTTTTATTATTTTTTTATTTTTTTTTTACTATTTTTGTTTTATATTGAAAATGTTGCTGTTTGTCATTGTTATCAGTAGTTTATTTAGACCATTATTGTAAATAATGTTTATTTTATAATTTTTATACATTTTTGCCATTAAAATATTTAATAATGGAAAAAGAAGATATTAGCAATGACCTAAATAATATAGATAATGGTTTTCAGAACCCTGTAAAATATAGAAAATTGTTATATTATTTTAATTTGTATTTAAGAGAAAAATTTTGTTAGAAAAATAGTAAAACTTAAATTGAATATTTATGTAATCTCTAGAGCAGAGGTATGAAAAAATAATATGGTTTAAATTAAATTAAATAAACGAGATGCAAAAATAAGTTCATGGGTTAAGACAAATAGAAAAATAATATATTGAAATAGTTCATAGGAGATACATTTGTCTCTCTCTCTCCTTTGGAGCTGTTATCGGCAAAGAGCTGTTACGATTTATCGTTTTCAAAACAAAGACATCTAGACTATTTATCTCATTATCTGCCAATACCTTTCTATATTGACAATAGTATGGTCTACAGTCTAGTCTATAGTCTAATGTCTAGTCTACAGTCTAGTCTATAGTCTAATGTCTAGTCTATAGTCTAGTCTATAGTCTAGTCTATAGTCTAGTCTATAGTCTAGTCATAGTCTATAGTCTAAGTCTAGTCTATAGTCTAGTCTATAGTCTAGTCTATAGTCTAGTCTATAGTCTAGTCTACTATAGTCTAGTCTATAGTCTGCTATAGTCTAGTCTATAGTCTAGTCTATAGTCTAGTCTATAGTCTGGTCTATAGTCTAGTCTATAGTCTAGTCTATAGTCTAGTCTATAGTCTAGTCTATAGTCTAGTCTATAGTCTAGTCTATAGTCTAGTCTATAGTCTAGTCTATAGTCTAGTCTATAGTCTAGTCTATAGTCTAGTCTATAGTCTAGTCTATAGTCTAGTCTATAGTCTAGTCTATAGTCTAGTCTATAGTCTAGTCTATAGTCTAGTCTATAGTCTAGTCTATAGTCTAGTCTATAGTCTAGTCTATAGTCTAGTCTATAGTCTAGTCTATAGTTAGTCTATAGTCTAGTCTATAGTCTAGTCTATAGTCTAGTCTATAGTCTAGTCTATAGTCTAGTCTATAGTCTAGTCTATAGTCTAGTCTATAGTCTAGTCTATAGTCTAGTCTATAGTCTAGTCTATAGTCTAGTCTATAGTCTAGTCTATAGTCTAGTCTATAGTCTAGTCTATAGTCTAGTCATAGTCTAGTCTATAGTCTAGTCTATAGTCTAGTCTATAGTCTAGTCTATAGTCTAGTCTATAGTCTAGTCTATAGTCTAGTCTATAGTCTAGTCTATAGTCTAGTCTATAGTCTAGTCTATAGTCTAGTCTATAGTCTAGTCTATAGTCTAGTCTATAGTCTAGTCTATAGTCTAGTCTATAGTCTAGTCTATAGTCTAGTCTAGTCTAGTCTATAGTCTAGTCTATAGTCTAGTCTATAGTCTAGTCTATAGTCTAGTCTATAGTCTAGTCTATAGTCTAGTCTATAGTCTAGTCTATAGTCTAGTCTATAGTCTAGTCTATAGTCTAGTCTATAGTCTAGTCTATAGTCTAGTCTATAGTCTAGTCTATAGTCTAGTCTATAGTCTAGTCTATAGTCTAGTCTAGTAGTCTAGTCCTATAGTCTAGTCTATAGTCTAGTCTATAGTCTAGTCTATAGTCTAGTCTATAGTCTAGTCTATAGTCTAGTCTATAGTCTAGTCTATAGTCTAGTCTATAGTCTAGTCTATAGTCTAGTCTATAGTCTAGTCTATAGTCTAGTCTATAGTCTAGTCTATAGTCTAGTCTATAGTCTAGTCTATAGTCTAGTCTATAGTCTAGTCTATAGTCTAGTCTATAGTCTAGTCTATAGTCTAGTCTATAGTCTAGTCTATAGTCTAGTCTATAGTCTAGTCTATAGTCTAGTCTATAGTCTAGTCTATAGTCTAGTCTATAGTCTAGTCTATAGTCTAGTCTATAGTCTAGTCTAGTCTAGTCTATAGTCTAGTCTATAGTCTAGTCTATAGTCTAGTCTATAGTCTAGTCTATAGTCTAGTCTATAGTCTAGTCTATAGTCTAGTCTATAGTCTAGTCTATAGTCTAGTCTATAGTCTAGTCTATAGTCTAGTCTATAGTCTAGTCTATAGTCTAGTCTATAGTCTAGTCTATAGTCTAGTCTATAGTCTAGTCTATAGTCTAGTCTATCGTCTAGTCTATAGTCTAGTCTATCGTCTAGTCTATCGTCTAGTCTATAGTCTAGTATATAGTCTAGTATATATTTTTTTCTAAAGTCTGGTCCATAGTATATGGTCTATAGTGTAGTATATAGTCTCTGGGTTAAACATTCGTTATTTTTGCGAATTTTAGATATTAAGGGATCATTTTCAGTTTTAACTCTTAATAAGCATTTCCTAATACATATCCTGGCTCTGCTTCTGACTTGTTACAGTTCCTTTTCAGCTATCAAAATTTTAACTTCATATTTATATGCCTCATATTAAATTTAAAATAAACAGAGCCTACTAACATAAATGTTAATAAAATTTCTCTTGTGGCATTGTGTTTTAGTTTTCGAAAAAAAACAATCACATGCAAATAAAATCAAATAAATTTAATAGTCAACAATTAAGAAAAAATAATAATTATTATTTTGCATGTATGACACGCATTCACACAGCAACAAATATTTGTATGAAAATTGTTCTTGTCATAATATGTTTATATATGTTAAACTATATAGTAATAATAAAAATAATAATTAAAATGTCTTCTAATTTAATTGGTTTTTATAAATAGACTTTTTTTATAATTAAAAAATATTATTTTGCGAAAAAAAAAAAACAAATATTTATTGTAAATTTAATACGCTACTTTATCGGATACGTTGCTTTATCGGAGGGTATGATGAGGTAGAGCAGATGTTTCTAAAAAACTTTCTTCTAAGCATACAGATTCAAAATCAGTTCACAATTAATCGTTGATTTATTTAGGTCCCTGGGTTTCGATTTTTTTAAAAGTGTGTTGGCTCGACGAAATCCAAAACAAAAAAAAAAAAAAAAAAATTGCCAGAAAACTCATTTGACACTTTTCATTGATGCCTTTTGTAAATTAGGTATCCGCATAGACTAGCTATGGAGTTTTCTGTCTCAATTGCACACGTACATACATACGTGTGAAGAGGGCTTATGAAAATTCCTGCTTAGACTATATATGGAATTATATGACCGAAAAGATTGAGCTTTCAGTCTGCATTATGTATTTGTTGTTTACTCATATGTGAGCTTACATAAAAAAGTTTTTTGCCGATACCAGCTTTTAATACTACGAATATAAAGAAAATCATATGACTAAGGATGAATTACTATATGATCGTATTAGACACACTATTCATCTTTACTTCACTATTTTGATAAAAAAATTTTATTAAATAGTAATGAATCAATTTTAAACAATTTCAATTATTCCCGATTTATGACAATTTTTACAGTATTTTATACATTCTATTCTCATATGTGATATATTTTTATCTTTTTTTTTCAAATTCATATGAAAAAATAATATTGTAATTAAAACTAATGAGTATTTTTCTCTAGTTTATTATTAATTACATAAAAACACGAACTCCTACCTAAATATTAACATTGATTGCATACCACCCAGCAGTTTTAGAAGGAGACAACGTGTCTCTTCTACTTTTTTTCCAAATGCCTCAAATATAATAATTTTTTTGGAAGTTTTAACACGCTTTTACTCTTTGTAGGAAAAGTGTCAATTGTCACTTTAGTATCCCTAAGCTATCGATAGTTCTGTTCTAGTTCTGTTCTAGTTCTGTTCTAGTTCTGTTCTAGTTCTGTTCTAGTTCTGTTCTAGTTCTGTTCTAGTTCTGTTCTAGTTCTGTTCTAGTTCTGTTCTAGGTTTAGTTCTGTTCTAGTTCTGTTCTAGTTCTGTTCTAGTTCTGTTCTAGTTCTGTTCTAGTTCTGTTCTAGTTCTGTTCTAGTTCTGTTCTAGTTCTGTTCTAGTTCTGTTCTAGTTCTGTTCTAGTTCTGTTCTAGTTCTGTTCTAGTTCTGTTCTAGTTCTGTTCTAGTTCTGTTCTAGTTCTGTTCTAGTTCTGTTCTAGTTCTGTTCTAGTTCTGTTCTAGTTCTGTTCTAGTTCTGTTCAGTTCTGTTCTAGTTCTGTTCTAGTTCTGTTCTAGTTCTGTTCTAGTTCTGTTCTAGTTCTGTTTCTAGTTCTGTTCTAGTTCTGTTCTAGTTCTGTTCTAGTTCTGTTCTAGTTCTGTTCTAGTTCTGTTCTAGTTCTGTTCTAGTTCTGTTCTAGTTCTGTTCTAGTTCTGTTCTAGTTCTGTTCTAGTTCTGTTCTAGTTCTGTTCTAGTTCTGTCTAGTTCTGTTCTAGTTCTGTTCTAGTTCTGTCTAGTTCTGTTCTAGTTCTGTTCTAGTTCTGTTCTAGTTCTGTTCTAGTTCTGTTCTAGTTCTGTTCTAGTTCTGTTCTAGTTCTGTTCTAGTTCTGTTCTAGTTCTGTTCTAGTTCTGTTCTAGTTCTGTTCTAGTTCTGTTCTAGTTCTGTTCTAGTTCTGTTCTAGTTCTGTTCTAGTTCTGTTCTAGTTCTAGTTCTGTTCTAGTTCTGTTCTAGTTCTGTTCTAGTTCTGTTCTAGTTCTGTTCTAGTTCTGTTCTAGTTCTGTTCTAGTTCTGTTCTAGTTCTGTTCTAGTTCTGTTCTAGTTCTGTTCTAGTTCTGTTCTAGTTCTGTTCTAGTTCTGTTCTAGTTCTGTTCTAGTTCTGTTCTAGTTCTGTTCTAGTTCTGTTCTAGTTCTGTTCTAGTTCTGTTCTAGTTCTGTTCTAGTTCTGTTCTAGTTCTGTTAGTTCTGTTCTAGTTCTGTTCTAGTTCTGTTCTAGTTCTGTTCTAGTTCTGTTCTAGTTCTGTTCTAGTTCTGTTCTAGTTCTGTCTTCTGTTCTAGTTCTGTTCTAGTTCTGTTCTAGTTCTGTTCTAGTTCTGTTCTAGTTCTGTTCTAGTTCTGTTCTAGTTCTGTTTCTAGTTTCTGTTCTAGTAGTTCTGTTCTAGTTTGTTCTAGTTCTGTTCTAGTTCTGTTCTAGTTCTGTTCTAGTTCTGTTCTAGTTCTGTTCTAGTTCTGTTCTAGTTCTGTTGTTCTAGTTCTGTTCTAGTTCTAGTTCTGTTCTAGTTCTGTTCTAGTTCTGTTCTAGTTCTGTTCTAGTTCTAGTTCTGTTCTGTCTGTTCTAGTTCTGTTCTAGTTCTGTTCTAGTTTCTGTTCTAGTTCTGTTCTAGTTCTGTTCTAGTTCTGTTCTGTTCTAGTTCTTTTCTTCTGTCTTGTTCTGTTCTAGTTTCTGTTCTAGTTCTGTTCTAGTTCTGTTCTAGTTCTGTTGTTCTAGTTTCTGTTCTAGTTCTGTTCTAGTTCTGTTCTAGTTCTGTTCTAGTTCTGTTCTAGTTCTGTTCTAGTTCTGTTCTAGTTCTGTTCTAGTTCTGTTCTAGTTCTGTTCTAGTTCTGTTCTAGTTCTGTTCTAGTTCTGTTCTAGTTCTGTTCTAGTTCTGTTCTAGTTCTGTTCTAGTTCTGTTCTAGTTCTGTTCTAGTTCTGTTCTAGTTCTGTTCTAGTTCTGTTCTAGTTCTGTTCTAGTTCTGTTCTAGTTCTGTTCTAATTCTGTTCTAGTTCTGTTCTAGTTCTGTTCCAGATCTGTTCTAGTTCTGTTCTAGGATCTACGAGATACTAATGATTGCAGATATAGACTCTGCAATAAAATACTTTCTGGGTTAGGTAGAACACTAAAGACTATTACTTGGAGTCACTAAGGTAAAGATTGCTTAGAGCATAACTTTCTAAGTGAGGCAAAAAATATATTACTTCAGTCAACGAAGTAAGTGGGCATTGGTGAATGTTCCGCATTAGAGTGATACATTGAGTCCTTATAAAACTGCTGGTTATATACACCCTCGTACACTCACATATACCTAAACACACATTCACTCTCGAAAAGGACAACTAATTACAATCAATTTAATAGAAGTGCGAGCAGTATGTCTAAATGACATACATTTTGATTTTAATTTGAGTTAATAATAAATCATTAAATTGTATTTTTTAATTGCTATAATTTTTTTTTACATTTATATGATTTTGCTCTTGTCTGGACTGGAAAAAGTAGTGGAGTACATATTGGGTATTGTTTTTGTAGGGGAATAAATTATATAATTGTATTTGCATTTAATTTCACACAACTTGTATCTTAACAGGGAATTTTATTTTTAAAATTAGGTTAAGGAATTATTGCTAAGAGGGAGAATATATAGATAATTATTATTTTTTTAATAAGGAAATGTTAATTGCAATTTGTTGTATGTATATTAATGGAAGAGAGCAATAAAAGGCCACAGGGTAGTAAATAGAATGTAAAGAATATTTAATATAATTTGTTGAAGGGTTTTGAGCATTTTGCTTTTTTTATATAATTAATAAAACATTTTCATGTAAAGAAGAGCACTCCTGCAGGTTTTCTTTAAAATTGAACATAAGTCTTACATGTAGATCCTTACATATTCGTACATACATACATACATTCATATGTATATAATAAAATAAAACAACTTGAAATATTTCTAATTCATTACTTTTATATGTTACAAATCTGTCATCCTATTTCAAAATATAAATTTATACAGAAAATTTTATTTTATCCAAATATTTATAGTAGTATAAGTGTGTGTATATGTTTACTTACACATGTTAACCTTTTTTTTCGTTTTAACTTTTTTTCCTCTCTCTCTAACGCATCAATCAAAAATTTTATAAAGGTTAAAAACAAAACCCATATTTAAGAAAAAAAAGCAAGCAAATCTTGTTATAATTTATTTTTGCAAATCCTTATATAAAATGGCCTAATAGCATATATAAATGGCCTAAATACATAAATGTAACTACTTGTAGAGAAAGTATGTACATAAATTTTACGGCGGAGAAAGAAGCGTCTAAAACAATATAAAATTTTTCCTCCATTAAAAACATGTTTCTAATATTTTTGGGCCATAAAATACAGGAAATACGGAAAATTTGAATAATAAGATGAAGAGGAAAATTTAACAGAAAGAGTAAAAGCTTTAAAAATATAGCTTAATTGTATACATATACATATGTATGTGTATTCGACTAGACTTGAAAAACGGCTATAGAAAAAACTCTAGAGTCTACTATAGACTGGTCTCTAAAGTCGAATATATATTCGGCTACAATGTTGACTATAGGGTCGACTAAATAGTCTATAAGAATGTTGACTATAGAATTAACTATATTGTTGACTATAGAGTAACGTATAGAATCGACTATACAGTTCACTATAGAGCCCTAATCGGCAAAGACCTTTGTTAAGAGCCTTCTTGCACTCTTATTTTCTCTCGCTTGTATGCTTACACATGTATGTAAGAACTTATTTTTTACTCTCTGCCGATGTAGGCTATAGAGTTAACTGTAGGGAAGACTAGAGAGTCGGCTAAACAGCTGACTATAGAGCAGTCATGGGCAAACACATACCACCATGTGTATATTTGTGTGCGTTAAGCAGCAGAGAGATGACTGCACGTTATAACAAAATGGTGGTACACTGAGAAAAGTTTTGAAATTTGTTTTCTATTGCAAATACTTTTTACGACGAGAAAAACTCATGAACTTTTGGGCATTTTAAACAAAAATGGAATAAAGGGAAAGAGTTTTTCATTTAAGAAAAGTAGTAGTATTTTTAAAAAGTAGTATTAAATAAAACTACTGAAATATCATTAAGAAAATCACGACTTTCTATTCGATTTCGAACTTTTAAGGGATATTACCGAGATATTAACTGAACTTAATTTAAAGTTCAACTAATCTATCCAAATCAATGTTTCCTTTATATTCCTTAATACGCAATAAGTCACCAATGTGTTGATCGGTTAACCTTTTAATTGCAACAACTTTACTTTTCTGTCATGTCCCCTAAGGTCATTTAAGGGTCCATGGCAAGTTTCATAATGCCTTTTCAAAAAAAATAAAGCTTTTCTACATATAATTTTATAACATACGACGCATTGTGCCTCACCGTCCATGTTTTCTATAAAAAAGAAATCATTTTCCCAATTTATATCAAACATTTTGCTAGGTGTAATAAAAGAGAAAAAATCATAAGCATAAAAAAATCCGCAACGTGATCTTGCTTCTACAAAAGCTGAACAGCAACTGATTTGATTTTGATCTCTGAGATCGTAACAAAGCAACAAACAAGTGGTCATTTTAGTAAAACACAGACACACTAATACACACAAGCTTATAGTGTAGGTGTGTCAACAAAGCGTCAGCAGAATTTCTTGGCCTATGCACGCGTGCATTAGAATTTCAGTTTTGCTCGTGACTGCTATAGAGTCAACTATAGGGAAGACTAGAGAGTTGGCCATACATTTGACTACAGAATCAACTATAGGGATGACAAGAGAGTCGGCTATACAGTTGACTACTGAGTTGACACTATAGTAGTCTGTTTTGTCTGAAATTCGACGAAAGGGTCTACACAGTGTATATAGTCAGCAAGAGTGTCGTCAATAGAATTAACTATACTATTGACTATAGAGTAAAGTATAGAATCGACAACACAGTTGACTATAGAGTTAACTATAGGAAAGACTAGAGAGTCGACTATAAGGTTGACTATAGAGTCAACTATAAGGAGGACTGGAGAGTCGGATATACAGTTGACTACAGAGTCTGTATTGTCTGAAATTCAACTACAGTGTATAGAACACTATATATTCCACTATACAGTCGAGTATAGATTCTATTAAAAAATCGACTGTGGAGTCAACTAAAAATCTACTATAGAGTCAACTATAGCGTTGACTACAGTATTTACTATAAACTCGACTATGAAGTCTCTTGTGGAATTGACTATAAATTCGACTATATTACTGAGTACATAGTCGGCTATAGAGTTGACTCTAGAATCGGGACTCTAGAATTAGACTGTAGATGCGACCAAAGCGACAACTAAAGCATCGACTATAAAGTCACCTGTAGAATCGACTATAGTTTAAGCTTCAGGATAGACTATAGGGAAGACAAGAGAGTCGGCTATAGAGTTGACTATAGAGTTGACACTGTAGTCGTCTGTATCATCTGTATAGTCGACTTTACAATCGGCTACAGAGTCGATTATACAATCTATATACTATATAGTCCATTATGCAGTCGAGTATAGATTCTATTAAATAATCGACTGTGGATTCAACTCAAAAGTCCACTATAGAGTCAACTATAGAACTGACTACAGTGTTCACTATAAAGTCGATTATTGAGTGTATTGTGGAATTGACAATAAAGTCGACTATAGTATCGACTACATAGATATAGAGTTGATTATAGAATTAAGTATAGACTGTAGATGGGACTAAATTGACAACTATAGAATCGACTATAGCTTCCGCTATAGAATCGACTATAGCTTCAGCTATAGAAACGACTATTGATTCAGCTATAGAATCGAGTTTAGATTCATCTATAGAAGGGATATAGTTAGCTATAGAGTTTAGTATAGAGTTGAATATAGAATCGAGCATAGATTAGACAGTAGAATCTACTAAAGAGACAACCATAGAATCGTCTATAGATTCGACTATAGAAATTGACTATAAAATATACGATATATACTCTACAGTAAACTACAAAATTGTTAACAGTCGTCTACAGAGTTGACAATTACGTTGACTATAAAGACGAATATGGATTAAGTTAACTGTACAGTAAACTATAAAATCGGGTATAGTTTTAACTGTAGTGTCAACCATAAAATCGAATATGGATTCAGTTAACTGTACATTAAACTAATCGACTATAGAGTTAAATGTAGCGTCGACTATAATGTCTACTATAGAGAGGGCCATGGTGTCTTTTACATTGTCTTCTGTTCTTTTAGACAGTCTATTTTAGAGTCTATTAATTTTTATTTCATTTCTTTTAAAGAAAAATTTTGTGAAAAAACTTAAAATTTTAAATAAAAATACAAAACTTAATTTCCGTTTCCCATTGTAAGGATTCTCGTTTTTCTCTATTACATTTTGAACACACATCATGTTAATAATATTTAACAGTTTAAGTGGAAAAAATAAAACTTTACAACCTTCACGATTTAGATAACATTTGTTAAGTTGATTTCTTCGTTTGTGTTTTATTTTTTTTTTTGCTCTTCTCTATAACATCTGAAAATAGTAAATTTAATTTAGCGTTTATTTTGTACTCGTCCCCCCTTACACATTACACATCGAGAACAGAAAACACTCTTGGTTAAAAATCGTTTATCATATTTTGATGAACAATCTTGAAAAACTCATGGATTATAGGAATATTACATGAAATTTATAATGTAATATATATGTATGTATTTATTTTTTGTACATATGTATACAAATGTGTGAATATATAAAAAAATATTAGTAGGATTGCTTTTGGAAGAGAAAAAATGTTCCAGGTTTTCAAAAATACCATCGTATAACTAAATCTCCCCGCATATTCTTTTTACTTTCAACCAAATATTTATAGACCGAACTTATGTTCCCTCCTAATATATTTAATATGTTTATAAGTTTATACTTACACATAAGGTCCTGAGGTTTTTCCAGACATTCATCTTTACAGCTGGCAAAAGGAAAAAAGTCATTAACACAATTTTCGCTGTAAAGCAAAAAACATAAAACCAAATGAAAATATAAGAAAAATAGTATTTTATCGTATTAAATGTTACTAAATTTTTTGCTGCTTGTGTGCTGTGGTGTTTGGTTTATTTCTTTGTTAGATTTAACCGAAATAGAGTGACCAGTTTTATGCAAAATTAAATTACTACAAAATACTTCTTTAAGGTTTCATTATCTAAAAATCAATAATTTTTATGTATATTTTTAATAATTAATTTTGTCCCACTGTGGTTGACTCTGTGCTAATATTTTTTATAATTTCTAAAAGCCTAATATATTTGCTAGTAATACTCCGATTTTTGTTTAGATTACACCAATGCTTTAAAAGTTTTATATATATTTCCTTTTTTCTTACTTTAAAAACCACAGTACGTATGATTAATGTTAATTCAAGGCTAATTTTTCTAAAACTAATATATTTAAGAAACTATATTAGTAAACTAGAAAAATCCTACAGTTTTGAAAAGCCTGCAAATTATTTTGTAATATTCATTACAGAAACTTTATTTTAAATATACAAAAACAATAATATTTTTTAGAAAAATACAAAATTGTATTTTAAAAATTTAAGAATAATGACGAAAAATATAAGTTTATTCTGACAAGTTGGTCGCCTAGTTTTCTATAAATTTATGTATGCTTATGTGTGAGTGTTGCAAATAGCTCTTTGGGGAAATGTGGTTGAACTCCTTGAAGTTTTTTTTTCCTATACATATTTCTACATAAGGATATATATTTTTTTTTTGCTTCATCTTCATTTCATGCATACCAACACGCACGATTTAAATGTGCGAAAAAAGCGATTTATCATTTACACAATTACGCATTCTGTTAGTAACGTTGTTAACACTCGCACTCATACACACACACAAACACATTTCAAAGACTACAGATTAACACTGCTCTATACCAACACACATTATAATAGAGATGACGATAACTAAGAACGATAATGTTGTAGAAGTGTAACTAGTGTAAGAGATTGTGTAACATTGTATCAAATTCACACACACACCCACACACAAACACCACTTCAAGAGATCCTGCTCGATGGTAATAAAAATGTAAAAAAAAAGAAATAATCGCTCATACTTACGTATGAGTGAGTACCTTTAAAATATTATAATTTCACCCAAAAGATTATCCCAAAAACATTCACTCACTTATACACTTTCTACGTCATCTCATTAGACTTGTAAAAAGGATTCATTTTCTAGCTTTGTAAAAACAAAAATTATCCTTTTTTTCCTCGTAAGCCTGCTGCTGATGTTGCCGTTAATATCTAATTTATATGCATTTAAAGTATTATATTGTAACGTATTGTACAAGTATGTTAATAATAATTCTATAAATCTTAAGTTTTTAATGTTTTTTATAGTCATGATAAACAATCTGTTTCACATTTTTTCCCCATTTTAACGTCTGAATTCTGTTTTCGATCTTTGTGTGTGTGTGTGTTTTTTTTATATGGTAATTTTAAAGCAATTTACAAAAGAATTTATTGATGCTGAAAATATGTTGTAAATAAAAGTAGAACTCATAAATATTATTAAAAAGCAAAAGAAAAAAAATTGGGTAAAATTAATGCATGAGATTAAAAATGTTTTAATATTGAGATTTTTCTCTTGTAAGGTCAAGTATTCAATTATAAATCTTACAGCAAGGGATTTTATAGTTTAGTAGTTGCGATAAAAAATTTCATTGGTAAAGTAGAAAGGCAAAGGTTAGATATTCCTTGTAGATATTCGCTTATATTATAGTAAACTTTATATCGCAAACCATCGGCTCTATATTAGAGGACTACAGCTTCGAATATAGAGCCGTCTATAGAATCGAGAAGACTGTAATCGATTATAGAGTTGCCTATAGCCTCTACTATGGAGTCGACTATTGTGTAGACTTTATAGTAAACTACTTTCTAGACATATGTTTTATAGTCGAAAATATAGTTGTAGTCTTCTTTCGACTCTAGTCTCTCTAGAAGTGCCAACACTAGTCTTGACGATAGACTGTAGTCTCGACCATAAAGGCGACTGTAGTATCGACTATAGAGTCTATAGAGTTTCGAGTATAGAGTCGATTATAGTTTAGATTATAGATTCGACTATAGTCTCGAGTATAGAGTCGATTATAGTTTAGACTATAGAGACGACTATAGTCTCGACTGTAGAATTGACTATAGACTATAGAGTCGCCTATAGCCTATGTAGTCGACTATTGTGTCGACTTTATAGTTAACTACTTTCTCGACTATAAAACATAGTATTGTTTCGACTACAATATAGGCTCGATTATGGAATAGACTATAAAGTGTACTATATTCTCGACTACAGAATAGACTATGCAGCGACTATAGGGTCTATTTTAGTGTAGACTGTGGCGTAGACTATAGTGCCTCTAGTATAACCGACAGTAGTCTTGACGATAGACTAAAGTTTCGACCATAGAGTCGGCTATAGTCTCAATTACAGGGGCGATTATATTATCGTTCATAAAGGCGACTATAGTATCGACTATAGAGTTTCGAGTATAGAGTCGGCTATAGTTGAGACTATAAAGTCGACTATAGTCTCGTGTATAGTGTCGATTATACTCACGACTGTGGAATTAACTGTAGACTACGGAATAGACTATAAAGCCTACTATAGTCTCGACTATAGAGTAGATTTTGCTTAGGCTATAGGGTTTACTTTAGTAAACATTAGAGTAGACTATAGTCTCTCTAGATAGCAGACAATAGTCTTGACGATCGACTATAGTTTTGAGCATAGAGTCGGCTATAGTCTCACCTACAGAGGCGATTATATAATCGTCCATAAAGGTGACTATAGTATCGACTATACAGTCTTTAAAGCCAAGTATAGAGTCCATTATAGTTTAGACTATTAAGGCGACTATATTCTCGTATATAGAGTCGATTATACTCACGACTGTGAAATTGACTATAGACTAAAGAGTAGCCTATAGTCTCTACTATAGAGTCGACCTTTGTAACGACTATAGAACCTACAAATACGTCGATTATAGAATAGACTACAATATACTATTGTCTCGGTTATAGAGATTACTTTAGTCTCGACATTAGAGTCGACTATATTCTATCTAGTAAAGCCAACAATATTTTTGACTGTACTCTATTGTCTCAAACATAGTGTCGACTATGGTCTTAATTATAGAGGTAACTTGAGACTCTTCGATAGAGCCAGCTATAGTCTCTACTAGGGAATCGACTTTAGTCTCGACTATGGTCTACAGTCTAGACAATATATTCAACTATAATCTCCACTATAGAGTCGACTATTTTCTCTACTTTGAAGTTGTCTATAGAGTCGACTACGATCTCAACTACAGAGTCTATTGAATTGTTAACTTTAGTTTTGAGAGTAGAGTTTACTATAATCTCAATTATAGAGTTGAATACAGTGTCAGGTATAGATTCTATTTAATAGTCGACTAAGTTGATTATAATGTCGACCATACATGTTTCGACTTAAACCTGACTTTAGAGGCAACGATAGTCTTGACTATAGAGTCCAATTACAAAATCATTTGTAGTATCGATTAAAAAGCATAGTTTCTACAATAGAATCGACTTAAGCTCGAGAATTTCCTTAAGTTAATAAATGTACTTTGAATCAATGTTCCTACTTTAAACTATACAAATTCTAAAGGATATTAAATAAAATATTTTATATAGTTATATTTATTTCTGTGAAATAAACAACAACAAAAAAGTAAACTACTTCCTTCTTTTCTCATGTACATATAAACCCACAACCTATATTGGCAGGATCACTATAAATATTTTAACAATTTCCCCTGTTTTTTTTTTTATTAATCTTTGAATTTCTCTTTTATTTTACAGCTTGGAACATTGGTACCAATTGCCACACCCGCCCCACCGACAACAATTGCACCACCAGTACGTGTTGATATACAATCATCGAATTTATTAAATAATTTACCACCATTACTCAATACACCTACGGTAAGTGTGTACTGTGTGCCAAATAAATCTATATTTTATTTTACGTGATATACTTTTTTTATTACCAATATCTTTTTTTTTGTTTATTTTTTAATAAACGAATGTTTATTTTATGTTACCCGGGAAAAACTAGAGAATGCAATGAGAAAAATGTGTAAATTTAACAAGAAAAAAAAATATATTAAATAAATTTAATTAAATTTTATTAGTTTTATTTTTTTTATATATAAAACCTTTAACCAATTTTTCTCAGTGTATTTTGTGTGTAACATATGCAAGTAAATAGTGTGTTATTTTATTGTTTTTTATTTATATTTTTCTTTAATTTTATTTTAATTTTCTTTTTTTATTTGTATGTATTTAATTTGATTTATGTTTATTAAAATATAATCTATATTTTGTATACAAACTAAATTATTAAAGATCAACATACAGACACTTAATCAATAGATACTCATACAGACATGCATACATTAATATATACTTTCACACGAGCTATATTTTTCTTATTTATACATATTACGAAAATGTGTACAGTTAAGGGCATAAAAATGGCATTCAAAACACTAAATAATTAAAAGCTAGTGTAACTATTTGGTACAATCTTTATTTTAGTGACTTTTGTATTTTTTTCACTGGCCAACTGTGCGTATGATTAATATGTAATTACTACATCAATTGTAAATTAAGTATACTCTTTTAACATAGAAAAGACGTTAGTGTTAGTAGGTGTTGAGTTACAGTTTCTCGCCTATAGTATTGATTATAGAGTCGCCTAGAGTCTCGAACATAGAGTCGTATATAGCTTTGATATCGACTGAAAATACCTCTACATTATCGAATATAGAGACGGCTGTAGTATTTTAATGACTTTTGTATATTTTTCACTGGCCAACTGTGCGTATGATTAATATATAATTACTACATCAATTGTTAATTAAGTATACTCTTTTAACATAGAAAAGTCGTTAGATAGTATTAGTAGGTGTTGAGTTACAGTTTCTCGCCTATAGTCTTGATTATAGAGTCGCCTAGAGTCTCGAACATAGAGTCGTATATAGCTTCAACTATAAAATCTTCTATAGGCTCGACTATAATGTCATCTTCAGTTTAAACTATATCGTTTATAGTATTAACTTCTATGTAGTTAATATTCTTCTTAATAGTGACGTCTACGATATCGACTAAAAATACATTATCTACATTATCGACTATAGAGACGGCTGTAATATCGACTACTGAGGCGATTTTCGACTATCTCTTTTATCTCAAGACTTCGTTTATGTATAAGGTATCTTCTATAATTTCGACGGTAGAGTTTTCTATAATCTCTACACTAGAAGTTTCTATAGTCTGGACTATAGAATCATATATATAGATCTGACTGTAGAGTCGTCTATAGTCTAGACTATAAAGTTTTGATTATAGCGTCGACTACAATTTTGACCATAATATCGTCTTAGTTTCGATTAAGTATAAAAAAGTTTAGAGTATCGACTAGGGACACTTAGTAGTTCAGAATGTAGTTTAGTCTATAGACTTGACTATAGGGTCGTCGATTTAATCATATATTAAATCGTAGATATACTACACTATATAGTTGTATATACACTATACTATTAAGTCATTTATATACATACTCGACTCTAGAGTCTTTTATAGTCTCGACAGTAATGTTTGCTGTAGTATCGTCTATATAGTCGACTATAATATTGTTTATATAAGTACTATCTATATACTCGACTATAGAACCATTTATAATCTCGACTATTGAGAGATACCTATAGTTAGTAATATCGATTATATAATCAACTATAATCTGGACTATAGAGTCTCTACAGTAATGTTTTCTTTAGTATCGTCTATATAGTCGACTATAGTATTGTTTATATAACTAAGTACTATCTGTATACTCGTCTATAGAACCATCTAGTTGTATATATACTATACTATTAAGTCATTTATATACATACTCGACTCTAGAGTCTTATAGTTTCGACAGTAATGTTTTCTGTAGTATCGTCTATATAGTCGACTATAATATTGTTTATATAAGTACTATCTATATACTCGACTATAGAACCATTTATAATCTCGACTATTGAGAGATACCTATAGTTAGTAATATCGATTATATAATTAACTATAATCTGGACTATAGAGTCTCTACAGTAATGTTTTCTTTAGTAACGTCTATAGAGTCGACTATAGTATTGTTTATATAACTAAGTACTATCTGTATACTCGTCTATAGAACCATCTATAGTCTCGAGTATTGGGTTAGTAGTGGGTTAGTAATCTAGTAATATAGATTATATAATCATCTATAATCTGTATTATAAAGTTGTTTGTTTATAGCATGGATTATAGGGTCCTCTATAATCTCGACTATAGAATAACTTATAGTCTCTACTACATAGTTATTCTTTGTCCTAACGAAGTATAACTCCAGAAAATTTTGTATATATAATAAATTTTGAGATAATTTTTGAGTTAGAAAAATTTCCCTACTTATGAGCTATTTTTATGAACTTAATTGTACATTCAATATACGAAAATTATTTAGTATACAAAACAGATTATTGGTAAATAATAATTTCATTATATTTCTAACACATATACACAAACAAATTCACAACAAAGTATGAGTGCAAGACAATTTGTAAGAAATATGTATTAAAACGAATAATATTTTCATACCATAAATAGTTGAAGTAGATTATAAAATCATTTTTAAAAATTTAAAGAAATATCAACAATATTAATAGAAGATTGAAACAATAGCAAATTCTTATTACAGACATTATTTTCAAAATTGCCCTACAACTTACTTGATCAAATTGAACCTTTTGCGTTAAAGCAAATAAACACATGTTTATCCATTTCTTTTGAATTTATGAGGGTGTGTTTTGGAAAAAACTCATAAAACCAGCATTCTCTATTTGACCTCTTATGACTATCTAATACTAAGAAATAGTAACAAAAGTCAATGAACAGATTCTCTTTCTCATTTAATATTTGTTTTAAAAACGACCCAATAAAACCGTTAAATTTCAAACATCCTTTGATAAAAAAGGTACAACAAAACAATCTACTGAATAATCCCCTTTTGTTTACCTTTTCTTTTCGCTTGTTTGTCTTTTATCTTTTTGTAACGCGCTCTCATACTGTTAAAAAACAAACAAAAAACATGTTTTTTTTTTTTTTTTTTCAAAAACATTAGATTTTGTAAAAAAAAATAGTATGTGGAGGTATGTTTTCTTGCAAAATTAAATATATTGTTTTAACCAAATGTAGGAAAAATATTTAAATAAATAAACAAATATAAAATTGCAAATATTGTACATAAAAAAACTTCACATTCACTTCAAAATAAATGCGGGAAATGCTCCCATCTATATACTTTTGTTTAACAGTGTTTTTTATGTCATTCAAAAAATTTCTAGAATGGTCCTTTTTATGTTTAACTTGTCTTTGCGTTTAAGTGGAAATTATTATAAAAAGTAATAGTAAAAGAAAAGCACCTTTTGTATAGCTTTAATAATAGTTTTCTCTTTGTTCAAAGCACTCAAATTTTTTTTTGGTGCAATATTAAAATTTGGTTGTGCACCTTTTTGTAAGTACTATCATTATATTTTCTTAACCCTTCAGTTCAGTTCTAGTTCAGTTCTAGTTCAGTTCTAGTTCAGTTCTAGTTCAGTTCTAGTTCAGTTCTAGTTCTGTTCTAGTTCAGTTCTAGTTCAGTTCTAGTTCAGTTCTAGTTCAGTTCTAGTTCAGCTCTAGTTCAGTTCTAGTTCAGCTCTAGTTCAGTTCTAGTTCAGTTCTAGTTCAGTTCTAGTTCAGTTCTAGTTCAGCTCTAGTTCAGCTCTAGTTCAGTTCTGGTTCAGTTCTAGTTCAGTTCTAGTTCAGTTCTAGTTCAGTTCTAGTTCAGTTCTAGTTCAGTTCTAGTTCAGTATGTTCAGTCTAGTTCAGTTCTAGTTCAGTTCTAGTTCAGTTCTAGTTCAGTTCTAGTTCAGTTCTAGTTCAGTTCTAGTTCAGTTCTAGTTCAGTTCTAGTTCAGTTCTAGTTCAGCAGTGCTAGTTCAGTTCTAGTTCAGTTCTAGTAGTTCAGTTCAGTTCTAGTTCAGTTCTAGTTCAGTTCTAGTTCAGTTCCTAGTTCAGTTCTAGTTCAGTTCTAGTTCAGTTCTAGTTCCAGGTTCAGTTCAGTTCTAGTTCAGTATGTCAAGTTCTAGTTCAGTTCCTAGTTCAGTTCAGTTCAAGTTCTAGTTCAGTTCTAGTTCCAGTTCTAGTCAGTTCTAGTTCATTTCTAGTTCAGTAGTTCAGTTCTAGTTCAGTTCTAGTTCCAGTTCTAGTTCAGTTCTAGTTCAGTTCTAGTTCAGTTCTAGTTCAGTTCAGTTCAGTTCTGTAGTTCTAAGGTTCAGTTCTAGTTCAGTTCTAGTTCAGTTCTAGTTCAGTTCTAGTTCAGTTCTAGTTCAGTTCTAGTTCAGTTTCTAGTTCAGTTCTAGTTCAGTTCTAGTTCAGTTCTAGTTCAGTTCTAGTTCAGTTCTAGTTCAGTTCTAGTTCAGTTCTAGTTCAGTTCTAGTTCAGTTCTAGTTCAGTTCTAGTTCAGTTCTAGTTCAGTTCTAGTTCAGTTCTAGTTCAGTTCTAGTTCAGTTCTAGTTCAGTTCTAGTTCAGTTCTAGTTCAGTTCTAGTTCAGTTCTAGTTCAGTTCTAGTTCAGTTCTAGTTCAGTTCTAGTTCAGTTCTAGTTCAGTTCTAGTTCAGTTCTAGTTCAGTTCTAGTTCAGTTCTAGTTCAGTTCTAGTTCAGTTCTAGTTCAGTTCTAGTTCAGTTCTAGTTCAGTTCTAGTTCAGTTCTAGTTCAGTTCTAGTTCAGTTCTAGTTCAGTTCTAGTTCAGTTCTAGTTCAGTTCTAGTTCAGTTCTAGTTCAGTTCTAGTTCAGTTCTAGTTCAGTTCTAGTTCTAGTTCATAGTTCTAGTTCTTCTAGTTCAGTTCTAGTAGGTCTATTAGTTCTAGTTCAGTTCTAGTTCAGTTCTAGTTCAGTTCTAGTTCAGTTCTAGTTCAGTTCTAGTTCAGTTCTAGTTCAGTTCTAGTTCAGTTCTAGTTCAGTTCTAGTTCAGTTCTAGTTCAGTTCTAGTTCAGTTCTAGTTCAGTTCTAGTTCAGTTCTAGTTCAGTTCTAGTTCAGTTCTAGTTCAGTTCTAGTTCAGTTCTAGTTCAGTTCTAGTTCAGTTCTAGTTCAGTTCTAGTTCAGTTCTAGTTCAGTTCTAGTTCAGTTCTAGTTCAGTTCTAGTTCAGTTCTACTTCAGTTCTACTTCAGTTCTAGTTCAGTTCTAGTTTAGTTCTAGTTCAGTTCTAGTTTAGTACGAGTTCTGTTACACAGTTCAAGTTTGTTGCCGTATTTTATTAAAAAAAAATTATACGTTTACTGCAGAACGATTTTCTTATTTCCAGCACCTAATTTATTTTTCCCTGTGTATTTAATTTTTTCTCTCTTGTCATTATTGCTGTATGTTGTGATTGAAACAAGTGCATATTTCTTGGCAGCTTGAAAACATAAACTGCAAACACAAATAATGAAAAGCAAAGAAAAAAAAACGAAAAAATAACAGTCCCTTTTTCCCTGAAATTTAGCGTTATTATTTTAATTTTCTCCTGCTTTCTGGTTTTATTTGGTTTGGTTTGCCCATTACTTTGTTTGGGTGTAATGGGTTTTAGGTGGAATATTAAGTTTGTATGCTTTTTGTTTTTGTCCGCTTGTGGAACATTTCGGTGGGAAATTGTTGTCGTGATATATATTGAATTTAAGTTGAATTTGTGAAATAGTAGTTAATTTTTTAAAAAGCAGGAAATCCTTTTTTATAGTAAAAATGGAAATTTTGTTAAACCTTTAAACACAGCCCGTTACCTATTTATCAAATATATATCATGTAGCGTATGAGCAACATTTGCATACTCATACTCGCCGTTATACTCAAACAATATATTTTATAACACATAAACAAGTTTTTTATACAAAATTAACACTGTTTTATTATAAAACGTATATTTCACAATAAATCAATTATTTTTGTTTTGCTACTATTCATAAATTATGAAACACAAAAAAAAATATTTAAAACATTCAACAAAACAAAAACCCTACAAAGTTCAATAAACAACAACCGTTAAAAAAACTCTTGCGTTTTCACTTAAAAAATAACAATTTCTTAATTTTTTATTTAATAATTTTTAAAGGAACTAACATTTAGTAAATGATAATATTTGCATAGAAATATTTTTTATTTAAAATATTTTTAAAACAGGAAATTTATTTTAAGAAAAATAAAAAATAAACCATTAGCTATATTACTCTTAACCGCTTGTTCAATTTGCCACTATTAACAAAAACTACCTTTTTTGTGTTTTTTCCTATATTTTCTATAATTTCTGCAATTCAAATTCAATAGTTTACTACAGCTCCGGAATATGAAACGGTAAATATTTCGTTTTTTTGGAGTTTAAATTTTATTGTTTATAATTTTTTTCTTTGTTAAATAAAGTTTGCAAAATACAACAAAATGAAAATAAATAAATAAATAATATTCTCTATGTGCATGTAAAGCAAATAAATATTTGCAGTTTAAATATTTGTTATAGTATTTCATATATATTTTTCAAAAACTATTATTTATCTTTCTCATAAATGAAATGAAATTTGCAATTGTTTTCATTTAATGTTTGTGATTAAATGGAATATAAAAAAGTTAGAAATAATATGGAGATTTGATTTAAAATTATTTAGCAACAATTTAATTTAGAATTTAATATTTGTTAAATTTAATTGCCAATTATTTAGAAATAATAATTTAGAAGAAATTAAAATCAGAGATTTAATTTATATATCTTAAATAGTTTGGGCAACAATTTAGGTATTAGCTGTTTAAATATAAATTACAAAATTGAACTTTCAAACTGAACTAGAACTGAACTAGAACTGAACTAGAACTGACTAACTAGAACTGAACTAGAACTGAACTAGAACTGAACTAGAACTGAACTAGAACTGAACTAGAACTGAACTAGAACTGAACTAGAACTGAACTAGAACTGAACTAGAACTGAACTAGAACTGAACTAGAACTGAACTAGAACTGAACTAGAACTGAACTAGAACTGAACTAGAACTGAACTAGAACTGAACTAGAACTGAACTAGAACTGAACTAGAACTGAACTAGAACTGAACTAGAACTGAACTAGAACTGAACTAGAACTGAACTAGAACTGAACTAGAACTGAACTAGAACTGAACTAGAACTGAACTAGAACTGAACTAGAACTGAACTAGAACTGAACTAGAACTGAACTAGAACTGAACTAGAACTGAACTAGAACTGAACTAGAACTGAACTAGAACTGAACTAGAACTGAACTAGAACTGAACTAGAACTGAACTAGAACTGAACTAGAACTGAACTAGAACTGAACTAGAACTGAACTAGAACTGAACTAGAACTGAACTAGAACTGAACTAGAACTGAACTAGAACTGAACTAGAACTGAACTAGAACTGAACTAGAACTGAACTAGAACTGAACTAGAACTGAACTAGAACTGAACTAGAACTAGAACTGAACTAGAACTGAACTAGAACTGAACTAGAACTGAACTAGAACTGAACTAGACTGAACTAGAACTGAACTAGAACTGAACTAGAACTGAACTAGAACTGAACTAGAACTGAACTAGAACTGAACTAGAACTGAACTAGAACTGAACTAGAACTGAACTAGAACTGAACTAGAACTGAACTAGAACTGAACTAGAACTGAACTAGAACTGAACTAGAACTGAACTAGAACTGAACTAGAACTGAACTAGAACTGAACTAGAACTGAACTAGAACTGAACTAGAACTGAACTAGAACTGAACTAGAACTGAACTAGAACTGAACTAGAACTGAACTAGAACTGAACTAGAACTGAACTAGAACTGAACTAGAACTGAACTAGAACTGAACTAGAACTGAACTAGAACTGAACTAGAACTGAACTAGAACTGAACTAGAACTGAACTAGAACTGAACTAGAACTGAACTAGAACTGAACTAACTGAACTAACTGAACTAGAACTGAACTAGAACTGAACTAGAACTGAACTAGAACTGAACTAGAACTGAACTATACTATAGACTGGACTATATATTAGATTATAAAGTAGGCAATAGACCAGGCCATAGACTATAGAATATAATAAATACTAGCCTATAGACCATTGACTTCATTATGAACTTATTTGTAGACTAGGCGAAAAAAAGCTCTTAAAAACTCCCTCGTATAATCCACTATAATTTCGTTTTTAATTTTTTCCCCCATTAATTATTCCCCAATTGACGCAAATTTTCTATACCTGTCAATGACTACAGGAAACGAGCTTTTTATGAATTTCATTGTATATTTTCTTTTTTTTTTTTTTTTTGCTAAATAATTTCTGTTAACGTTGTGATTTTTTTTTCATTTTGTTATTTGTGTGTCACATTATATTGTTAAAATATTTCATTTATGTTGTTTTTCTTTTTTGTTATTGTTGTTAAATTTGTCACATTCATACAAGCAGGTGTCAATATTCCCAAAAGATAACAAATACGTAGCAATCACGTTTATTTCATTTTTTTTGTTATTGTTGCTGCATGTAGCAAATATTATTCATGTTGTACGTTAACACTTACAATTTGTTAAACATAATTTAACTTGTTGCAAAACAACAACAAAAATTTGTGTGTATATAACTAAATTTATTATAAATAATAAAACTTTGTTCATCAAATTGGATTTAGATAAAATATATAATAAATGAAATACTAACTAGTATGGAATATGTTTTTTTTTTTGCGTAGAAATATTATCTATAAACTGAAAAGGGGGAGGGGGGTGTAACACTTTTGCAGCAAATATTGACGAAACAGGAATTAGGGAAATTTAAAGAGTGAAAATTTTGCTAAATTTTTGTATAATTTTGTTAAAGTTAAATTTTCAAAATTTTGGTTTGGATACTGAAATGTTTCTAAAAACGATATTTTTTGCATTTCTCTAGTTGTTTTTAATAACAAATTAGGAAAAGTCCTTATTGTTTTCCTAAACCCCTATGCTATGTTTTTCAACAATAGTGTAAAAATTTACATGTTAACACATCACGTCTCAATGACACATGTAGATGTAAAAAGCAGAAAAAAAGAAAACAACAAATGCGTTGTACATGAATGTTAGAAAATGTCAAACCAAAAATATTGGGTTATTTTTAGTTTGTAATAAAGATGCATGACATAGAATTTTATATTTCAACTAAAACAAAAAATATCTAAAGTAAATTTAAGATATTTTGTTAAAAAAAATAACAATATAATGCTAAAATCATGACATATTCTTTAAAACAGTCTAAATTTTTCACACGAAAATGCAAAATTTTTGAAAAAAAATTTCAAACCTTATGTCACATACCATCGACTAAGTAACCTTAATATTCAAAACAAAAATAATGACGACTATTTTTATTAATGCTGAGTTGTAAAACCATTTTTATCAGAAAATTTTTATTTAATGGCCTCTATACACTTTTCAACATAATGTTTTCACTTTATATTTTTTGATAGAATTTTTTTTTAATGTATTCTTTTTTTCTCTCCAGTTAAACGTGATGAATTTGTTTATTTCAGGCAAAAATTTAAATTTGCAATTCATCATTCATATACATGTTATAACTTTTCACTTTTGGTTTGTCCTCTTGTTTGCCTCTAAAATGTGTTTTTTTGAAGCAACAATAATTGTGTCATGTTCCAAATAAAACAAATGTTGAAAATTTATATTACCAACTGCAAAACAGACCAATAAAACAATTACAACATCATTTATTATAATAATGTCAAAGCTTTTGTTCCATTGTGTTTTTTTTTTTTTTTTTTTTTTTTTTTTTTGCTTTTCATTAAAACATTCAGTTTAATTCTGGAGTTTTAAAACTTCAAGTTTTAAAATATTTTATTCATGCTTTACTTTTTTCATTTCAATATTTAAATTGCCATATTTTATACAGTGACTCTTTTACATTCACTAGAATAATAAAGCCTGTACAAATAAATGTATGAGGGCTTTTTTTTTTCATATAGTCATGGATTATAAAAATAGATCCTTTAACATGTAACAACAGTTTTTGTTAACAAAAAAAAATATACATTCGTTATTATAAATTGTTTATATAAGTACCGCTACTTTAATTTGTCAATATTTAAGACTTGATTCCATAAAAATAAAATTTCAAGCGAAATTTTAGGACATTCTCTATAAAAAAATGGAATTTTAGTAAACTCTATAGAAAAAATGAATATTTTAAAAAATTCTATAGCAAAATGGAAATTTAAAAAAAGATGGTTAATAAATGGAAAATTTTAAAACAATTTCTATTAAGCGAAATTTAAAAAAAATTCTTTATAAAAGGGGACATTTTCAAAATTTCTCTATAAAAAGGGATCTTTGAAATATTTAATATAAAATGGAAAAATTTCTAAATTCGCTTTAAATAAGGAAAATTTTCAGTATTTCTCCACAAAAATGAATAATTTCAATAAAAGGAAAATTTTTTAAAATGTCTTTATAAAAATTTTCCATAGAAATGGAAATTCGCAATAAAATGGAAAATTTTCTATAAAATGCGAATTTTCCCGAAAACTTTCTGTATAAAGAGAATTTTACGAAAATTTTCTATAAAAAGAGAATTTTACGAAAATTTTCTATAAAAAGAGAATTTTACGAAAATTTTCTATAAAAAGAGAATTTTCTGAAAAATTTCTATAAAAAGAGAATTTTCTCGAAAATTTTCTATAAAAAGACAATTTTCTCGAAAATTTTCTATAAAAAGACAATTTTCTCGAAAATTTTCTATAAAAAGACAATTTTCTCGAAAATTTTCTATAAAAAGAGAATTTTCTCGAAAATTTTCTATAAAAGAGAATTTTCTCTTTGTCTAAATTCGCTTTAAAAATTTTCCATAGAAATGGAAATTCGCAATAAAATGGAAACATTTCTATAAAATGGGAATTTTCCCGAAAACTTTCTGTATAAAGAGAATTTTCCCGAAAACTTTCTGTATAAAGAGAATTTTCCCGAAAATTTTCTATAAAAAGAGAATTTTCCCGAAAATTTTCTATAAAAAGAGAATTTTCCCGAAAATTTTCTATAAGAATAGAAAATTTAGGAAAATGTTCTATAAAAATAGAAATTTTCCGGAAATGTTCTATAAGAATAGAAATTTTCCGGAAATTTTCTATAAAAATAGAAATTTTCCGAAAAATTTTCTAAAATAAATAGAAATTTTTTCGAAATATTTTCTAAAAAAATTAAAATTTTCCGAATTTTTCTATAGAATTCCGAATTTTTCTATGAAATTAGGAATTTTCTGAAATATTTCTATTAAAATATAAATTTTCCTAAATAGAAATTTTCCGAAAATTTTCTATAAAAAATAGAAATTTTCCGAAAATTGTCTATAAAAAATAGAAATTTTCCGAAAATTGTCTATAAAAAATAGAAATTTTCCGAAAATTGTCTATAAAAAATAGAAATTTTCCGAAAATTGTCTATAAAACATAGAAATTTTCCGAAAATTGAAATTTTTCGCAAAATTTTCTATAAAATTGAAATTTTCCGCAAAATTTTCTATAAAAATTGAAATTTTCCGCAAAATTTTCTATAAAAATAGAAATTTTCCGCAAAATTTTCTATAAAAATAGAAATTTTCCGCAAAATTTTCTATAAAAATAGAAATTTTCCGCAAAATTTTCTATAAAAATAGAAATTTTCCGCAAAATTTTCTATAAAAATAGAAATTTTCCGCAAAATTTTCTATAAAAATAGAAATTTTCCGCAAAATTTTCTATAAAAATAGAAATTTTCCGCAAAATTTTCTATAAAAATAGAAATTTTCCGCAAAATTTTCTATAAAAATAGAAATTTTCCCAAAATTTTCTATAAAAATAGAAATTTTCCCAAAATTTTCTATAAAAATAGAAATTTTCCGCAAAATTTTCTATAAAAATAGAAATTTTCCGCAAAATTTTCTATAAAAATAGAAATTTTCCGCAAAATTTTCTATAAAAATAGAAATTTTCCGCAAAAATTTTCTATAAAAGTAGACAATTTCAGAAAAATTTTCTATAAAAAAAGAAATTTTCCGAAAAGTTTTCTATAAAAATATAAATTTTCCGAAAAATTTTTTATAAAAATAGAAATTTTCCGAAAATTTTTTATAAAAAATAGAAATTTTCCAAAAAATTTTTATGAAAAATAGAAATTTTCCCAAAATTTTCTATAAAATAGAAATTTTCCAAAACCTTCCTACAAAAATAGAAAATAGTTGACATTGGTAGTGTATTTAAAAATCGTTTCATTATATTATTTAATCTTCTTTATATATATTTTATTTTATTGTAATTGTTGTAGTTACTGTTGGTGTATTTATTATTTCATCTTTTGACTGCAACACCATGTTTTTTTGTTGCATTTTTCTGTTTCTGTTAACTTAATGCCCAAAAATCACTCACAATTTGTTGATTTGTTTCAGTTTTTGTTTTACAGATTTTGCATTTTTTTTATAATGAATTGTGAATAGTGTTGCATATTTTAATTGATGGAGCTTTTGGATTGGGCTGTAGATTTTTTTTTTGACAGCACACTTTGTGTAGCATCAAGAGTATTAAAATCGTAAAAATATATAATAAACGTTATATGAGTAGAGAGTATTTAAATGTTACTTTTTCAATATTAACTAAAGAGTTTGAATACACTATCGCCTAGAGTTGGGGATAAACTTTTTACACCAAATGCATGTCTTTTGAAGTAAAGAGAAATAATGTAAGATAGTTATCCTTTACTGCAGACATGATTTGATTAGTTTCCAACTTTCAACACAATCAGCTTTTCCAAAAAAAAAAAAAATATTTCTTTCTCTGAAAAGTTGTACTCTTATAAACATATTTTCCTTTAAACTGCCACCCATTTATAGTACTTAAGATTTCAATCTAAATAACATTTTATTATAATGTTTATTTCATAAATTTTCATTGAAGATTTATCTTATGAATCTTAAAATTGCTATGACATGAATCGATTTTAAACACGCTTCAAAATCAACACATACTCTTTCTATCTCGCTCATACACATTCTCTTAAAATCCATACAAACATACATTATGTTTAAATGATTAAGTCTATCAATTTGATATTGTTTTTCATATCTCTCTCTCTCTCTCATATACGATGAAGAGCCATGTGTTGCAACTACAAAGGATAATCAATTATCGAATACCATGATGATTTATACAAGTGGCATGTTAAACAAATATGCTTTGTCGCAATACATATTGGTGAAAGTTTTGGGGGGATGGGTGTTTGTTAGATCCAAAGGTATGATTTATATACTACTGAAACGTGTGTGTTATATGTAAAAATTTTATATATATATATATATATATATATATATATATATATATATATATATATATATATATATATATATATATATACATATATACATGTATTAATGTGTAGAACCAATATAAATACAATATGATTTTATATGTCATTAAAATGACTATGACAGACACCTGTGAACTTATAATAAAACTTGAGATTTTTCATAATTTTTTATAATGTTTTTTTGTTTGTTATTACCAGTAAGACAAACGACAAAAGCAATTTGATTTTATATGCTGTTGTGTTTTTCTGTCGATAATAAGTAAAGGTTATATGAGACGAAAAATTAAATAAATAATTGATGTATTATGACATCATGACCTTTATACATACATTTTCGGCATATGTTAAATATTAATCATAATTTAAAAGTAAAATTAAACAAAAATATTTACAATAATTCATACATTTGAGAAAAACAATAACATTAAAACAAACAACACAAAGAAAAATAGTACTTTCGTGCTTGATATCAAAGACATTTTAAAAAAACTTTATCTTTGTGTGTATATAATAGAAGACTTGTATACCCTACACCACTATAGTGGGATGGGTATTATGCATTTGTGATGATGTTTATAATCCCCTACACCCATCTTAAAGTACACCAATCGGATCAAAATCACTTTCTGAGTCAATTTAGCTATGTCCGTCTGTCTTCCTGTGTATCCATGTAAATATTGTGTGCATGCTACAGGGCGCAATTTCTAAACAAATTTGAGGAAATTTGGCACATGCTCTTCTTTTGACCCAAGGATGAAGCATATTGAAAATGGTTACAATCGGTCCATTATTTCACCTAAAACCCATACAAACGTAAACCTCTCTTTTTGTAAAACATTTTCGGAAATTTTTTTATAATTTTTTTTTTGAAAATTTCTCCTTTTATAAAAAACTAACTTTTATGGAGATAAAAGAAAGAATAAATTTTCCCAAAATTTTCTTTTGAAAATTTTGCTTTTTATGGAAAAATTTACCAAGAATATTTTTATAGAAAATTTCTACGACATGTTTCTATAAAAAGAGAAAAATTAGAAAATTTTCGGAAAATGTCTCTTTTCATAGAAAATATATGAAACTTAATTTTACCAAATGTTTTGGTAAATTTTCGGAAATTTTGTCCTTTCATAGAAAATTTTTCTTTTTATAGGAGATATTCGGAAGTTTTCTCTTTTAATAGCAAACTTTCGCAAAATTTTCCTTTTTCTGAAACTTCCATAAAAAGAGATTTTTATGGAAGTTTTTTGAAAATTTTTCTTTTTATAGAAAATTTTCAGAAAATTCCTCTTTTTATAGAAAATTTTCAGAAAATTTATGTTTTTATAGCAAATTTTCGGAAATTTTCTATCTTTATAGAAACTTTTCGGAAAATTTCCCTCTTTATTAAAAATTTTCTCTCTTTAATTTTCGGAAATTTTCTATTTTTATAAAAATCTTCAGAAAATGCCTCTTTTTTGATAGAAAATTTTCAGAAAATTTCTCTCTTTATAGAAACTTTTCGAAAAATTTCTCTCTTTATAGAAACTTTTCGGAACATTTCCCTCTTTATAGAAACTTTTCGGAAAATTTGTCCCTTTATAGAAACTTTTCGGAAAATTTCTCTCTTTATAGAAACTTTTCGGAAAATTTCTCTCTTTACAGAAAATTTTCTTAAAAATTTCTCTCTTTATAGAAAATTTTGGGAAAATTTCTCTCTTTATAGAAAATTTTCGGAAAATTTCTCTCTTTATTGAAATTTTTCGGAAAATTTCTCTCTTTATTGAAATTTTTCGGAAAATTTCTCTCTTTATTGAAATTTTTCGGAAAATTTCTCTCTTTATTGAAATTTTTCGGAAAATTTCTCTCTTTATTGAAATTTTTCGGAAAATTTCTCTCTTTATAGAAAATTTTCGGAAATTTATCTCTTTATAGAAACTTTTCGGAAATTTTCTCTCTTTATAGAAACTTTTCGGAAAATTTCTCTCTTTATAGAAGCTTTTCGGAAAATTATAGAAACTTTTCGGAAAATTTCTCTCTTTATAGAAGCTTTTCGGAAAATTTCTCTCTTTCTAGATAATTTTTGGAAAATTTCTCTTTATAGAACAAAAATTTATCTTATAGAAAATTTCTTTTTTATAGAAATTTTTCCGAAATTTCTCTCTTTACGGAAAATTTCTACTTTTATTGAATAATCTTTATAGAAAATTTTCAGAAAATATATAATTTTATAGAAAATCTTCGGAAAATGTCGCTTTGTAGAGAAAATTTTGAGAAATTTTCGGAAAATGTGTTTTTTTTTATAGAAAATCTTCAGAAAATTTCTCTTTTTATAGATATCTTCAGAAAATGTCTCTTTTTATAGAAAATTTTCGGAAAAATTCGCTCTTATGGAAATTTTCGGAAAATTTATCTTCAGAAATCTCTCTTTTTATAGAAAATTTTCGGAAAATTTCGCTCTTTATGGAAAATTTTCGTCTATTTTTATAGAAAATTTTCGGAAAATTTCTCTTTTTATAGAAATCTTCAGAAAATTTATATTTTTTGATAGAAAGTTTTCGGAAACTTTTTCTCTTTATAGAAAATTTTCGGAAAATTTCTCTTTTTATAGGAAATCTTCGGAAAATGTTTATAGAAAGAATTGCAAATTTTTTTCTTTTTTAGATAAATTTCTGAAAGTTTATCTTTTATTAGAATATTTCTATTTTTATTAAATTTGTTTTTAAATTTCTCTAGTTTTTACAAAGTTTTCGAAAAATGTCTACAGTTTTTTGAAAAATTTCTCCTTTTTTAGAATATTTTCGAAAATCTTAGAAAAGTTACTTTTGTTTTAAGAAAATTTTAGGAAAATGTCTCTTTTTATAACTTTTTTTTTGAAAAATTAGGAAAATTTTTATTTTATAAAATAGAGAAATTTCTATTTTTACTAACTATTATTGCAAAATTTCCCATTTAATAGAAAATTTAAGTTTTCATAGAGTATTCGTAGAATATTTTCCCTTTTTTATAGAAATTTTTTTGAAAATTTCTCATTCTTTTCTTTTCAAGGAAAGTAAATGAAAACATTTATATAATATTTTCTTAAAATGTCTCCTTTTTGTAGAAGATTTTCTGAAAACTTTTCATTTTATAGAACATTTTTCATAATTATCTCTTTTTTATAGAAAATTTCCAAAAAATTTATCTTTGAATATAATTTTTTTAAAGTCTTTCTATTTACAAAATTTATATTTTTATAGAAAATTTTGCAAAATGTTTTTAAAGAAAATTTTAAGAAATTTTCTCTTTTAATAGAATACATTTGAGAATTTCTTTTTCAAGAGAAAACATATTTCTTTAAAAAAAATGTTCTCTTTTTATACTGATACAAAACTTTAAGGAACTTTCTTCTTTTTATAGAATTTTTTTTTTGAAAAATTCTCTTATTATAGAAAATTTTCTGTAAATTTCACTTTTTATAGAAAATTTTCTTACAAATTTTTGAAAATTTTTCTGTTTATAGAATTTTTTTTTTTAATTTAAATTTTAGCAAAAATTGTTCTTTTATGCAAAATTGTCCCATTTTTATACAAATTTTATCTTATCATATAATATTTTCTAAAGAAATGTTAAGAGAACTTAAGATTTTCTAGGAATTTTTATTGTTAAATTTTGTTCAACAATTTTCTGGTCGATCAATATTCCTTTTTCGTTTTATTTTTTTTGATGGATGTATGATTGACAAAATATTTATTTATTTAGTTTTATTATCAGCTTTATCTGTTCTTATTGCATTGTCTATTTGCTTTCCTGTCTTGTGAATTTTGTTTAGTTCTTTCTTGTCAATATTTTCTGGAAAATTGTTTACACACATATAAGTTTATAAAATAAAATATTAATGTGTGCATGTATTAGCAATAAAATATAAATGTTTGAGAAATTATTTATGTATGTAAACGAGTATGCGTGTCTGTATGTATTATATATGAAATTTGATTTATTTATCTATTTCTTTATATTTTAAGATAATATTATTTTCTTTAATAAAGAAAATGTTTTAACAAATAATATTTAAGTAAATAATATTTTTATTTTATAAATTTAAATTTTTTTTCTGGATAACTGCAAGTATTTGTGTTCAAAATTTTATAGAAAAAAGTAAGAAAATATCGACAAAAAAAACACTTTAAATGTCAATATTTAATAAGGCAATTTAAAAATCAAGCAAATGACAGCTTTCAAATGTGTCTAATCAAAAATTTAACTTTACTTTATTTTGTATTTTAAAAACGTTTTACTGGAGTAGAGTTTTTTTATCTCATGAATGGATTGAATATACTATTCTAAAGGGAAATCACAATTGTGTTTCAAAAACAAACATATACATACAAACACACAATAAACAGTTAGTCGATACATATCACTTGTGCCACCAAGGAATTTATTTGTCCATATTAATTTGTGAAACCAACAAACACATTATTTAGGTTAAATTTTAAGTTTGTTTAAATGTCTGCATGATGTATAAAAGACAGAGAAGTTTTGCAAGGACAGGTCAATAGGTCATTATATAATTAAACAAGTAAGAGTGTTATATTCGGCTATACCGAATCTTATATACCCACCATCAAACCACGTTTGACTCGAATGAAACTTACTTATGTCGAATTTCATCTATATACTCGTATATTTAGGCCAGATATAAGCGTTAAAGTAATTTTCTGAAGGGGACCTTATATAGGGGGGTAGGATCAATTATGGGTCGATCCTCATAAAATTTGGTAGACAGAATTTGGGTCGTATTAAATTGATTTGTGTCGAATTTCATCGCTACACTCGTATTTTTAAACCATTAATGAGCGTTGCAGTCATTTTCTGAAGGGGACCTAATATGGGGGGTAGGGTCAATCATGGACCGATCCTCATACAATTTTTTAGATAGATTTTGACTCGTATGAAACTTACTTATGTCGAATTTCATCTATATACTAGTATTTTTAAGCCAGTAATGAGCGTTAAAGTCATTTTCTGAAGGGGAACTTATATGGGGGGTAGGGTCAGTTATGAACCAATCCTCATAAAATTTTGCATAGTGATTTTGAATCATAAGAAACTTACTTATGTCGAATTTTATCGCTATATTCGTATTTTTAAACATGTTATGGCTGTTAAAGCTGCTTTTCGAGGGGCCACTTGTATGGGGGTATCCGAAAACGTGGACCGATATTGCCCATCTTCAATACCAAACAAACCTTACCTATAAGAAATATTTATGTGAAATTTCAATCCTCTAGCTCTTTCCATTCGGACTCTATCGTGCTTTCAACAGACAGACGGACAGACAGACAGACAGACAGACAGACAGATGGACGGACGGACGGACGGACAGACATGGCTAGATCGTCTTAGAATTTAATGAGAACGCAGAATATATATACTTTTGTGGGTCTATGACCAATATTTCGATGTGTTACAAACGGAATGACAAAATCAATATAACCCCATCTTGTTTGATGATGGGTATAAAAATAGAATTTTAAAATGTGTGTTATTTAAATGTGTATGTTTGTTATAATTGTTTTCTTTAATTATTTTTATTTCATTTCTAAATTTTTTTTTTTTGCATTTTAAATGTTTGTTGTAATTGTAAAAACAATATCACAAAATTAACTTATTTTGCAAACCATTTGAACAAAATAATTCTATAAATAATTTCATTTAAAAAAATATTATTTTCTCTCTTTCTCTTTTTTCATTATTATTGATTAAATCATTAATTAGTGGTATCCACGTATGGTAAGTTTATCACCATTAGTATTATAGTAATTTAAAAAAAAAAAGAAAAAAATGATTTAACCATATTAAATATTTATACCTACAAGTATTATTATGTGTTATTTTTAATAAATATTTAAGTATTTATCAGTTCATTTACTTTATTATTTTTTTATTATTATTTGTTTAAGTTTTAATTTACATTTGTATAAATATTTACCATGGCAGAAGGAAAAAAAGTACTTTAAATATTAATTTCATTATAATTTTATTAATTAAATATTTATATTTTGTATATTTATTTCACGTTTATATGAGTATAAAACTTTATTAAAATGTTGTAAATTTTCTGTTTTTTTCTGTAGTTACGAGTGGCAGCTCTGAATGAACCTTATATTGGCGATTTACAGGGTATACGTGGTGCAGATTTTGCCTGTTATCGTCAGGGTAGAAGAGCTGGTTTATTGGGAACATTTAAAGCATTCCTGTCATCAAGGTAAGTGGTGTATTAATATTATTCTATAAAATATTTTAAAAACTGGAAAATGAAGTTTGATGTTTGGTCATATTAATAATGAATAGATCTAGTAAATTAAGCTGGTAATTAAAAACCTGGCTTCATTTTTTTTCCTCTGTTGTAGGAAAATGTTCTATAATATCTATAATAATAAGAAGCATTCTATACAAAGATACATTTTCCAAAAATTTTCTTTTAATTGAGAGTTTTTTCGTAAACTTTCTATAAAATAAGAAATTTCTTAAAAAGCGAAATTTTACGAAGATACTGTTTTAAAAGAGAAATCTACAACCAAACATTTTTTATAACAAAGAAAATCTTTCGAAAATTTTCTATAAAAAAAGTTTTTCAAAGATTTCCAACAAAAATTTAAGTTTTCCGAGAAATTTCTATAAAAAGAATAAACTTTTCAAAAATGTTCTATAAAAAAGATAAACTTTCTATAAAAAGAGAAATTTTCTGAAAATTTTCTATAAAAAGGGAAGTTTTCTGAAAATTTTCTAAAAGAAAACTTTTCTATAAAAAAGAGAAATTTTCCAAAAAAAATTCTATAAAATTTTCCAAAAATGTTCTATAAAAAAAAAATTTACGAATTTTTCTATAAAAAAAAATGAATTTTTACGAAATTTTTCTATAAAAAAAAACTTACGAAAATTTTCTATAAAAAGAGAAATTTTCCGAAATTTTTTCTATAAAAAGAGAAATAACCCAAAATTTTCTATAAAAAGAGAAATTTTCCGAATATTTTTTAAAAAGAAGAGAAATTTTTCGAAAATGTTTTATAAAACCATAAATTTTCCGAAAATTTTCTATAAAACCATAAATTTTCCGAAAATTTTCTATAAAACCATAAATTTTCCGAAAATTTTCTATAAAACCATAAATTTTTCGAAAATTTTCTATAAAACCATAAATTTTTCGAAAATTTTCTATAAAACCATAAATTTTTCGAAAATTTTCTATAAAAAGATAAATTTTTCGAAAATTTTCTATAAAAAGAGAAATTTTTCGAAAATTTTCTATAAAAAGAGAAATTTTTCGAAAATTTTTTATAAAAAGAGAAAATTTTCGAAAATTTTCTATAAAAAGAGAAATTTTTCGAAAATTTTCTATAAAAAGAAAAATTTTCCGAAAATTTTCTATAAAAAGAGAAATTTTCGGAAAATTTCACGTTATTGAAACGTGAAATTTTTGGAAACTTTCTATAAAATTTTCTTTAAAAAGACAAATTTTCCGAAAAAATTTTTATAAAAAGACAAATTTTCCGAAAATTTTCTATAAAAAGACAAATTTTCCGAAAATTTTCTATAAAAAGACAAATTTTCCGAAAATTTTCTATAAAAAGACAAATTTTCCGAAAATTTTCTATAAAAAGACAAATTTTCCGAAAATTTTCTATAAAAAGACAAATTTTCCGAAAATTTTCTATAAAAAGACGAATTTTCGGACATTTTTTATCATAAAGAGATATAAGAAAAATGTTTTTATAAAAAGAGAAATTTTCCAAAAAAATTTTTATAAAAAGAAAAAATTTTTCGAAAATTTTCCATAAAAAGAAAAATTGTTCCAAAATTTTTTTTATAAAAAGAGAAATTTTCCGAAAATGTTCTATAGAAAGAGAAACTTTTCGAAATTTTTCTATAAAAAGAGAAATTTTCCGAAACTTTTCTATAAAGAGAGTAATTTTCCGAAACTTTTCTGTAAAAAGAGAAATTTTCCGAAAATTTTATATAAAAAGGGAAATTTTACGAAACTTTTCTATAAAGAGAGAAATTTTCAAAAATTTCTCTATAAAAAAAAAAATTTCCGAAAATTTCCTATATAAGAGAGAATTTTCGAAGATTTTCTATAAAAAAATAAAAGATTTCCAAGATTTACTATTAAAAATATTCTGTAACAAAGAAAGGTTTTCCAAAAAATTCTACGAAAAAAAATATATATATAAGTTATAAATCTCTATTTATTGTTTTATAAATTTTATAATAAAAAATAAATGCTACAAAAAATTACCTTAAGAGAAATTTGAGAAAATTAAAATATATTAAAACTTGAATCTTGAAAAATGTTTTGAGCAATTTTCCGGAAGTTTTATAATAAAAAGAGATATTAAGTGAACAGTTTTTACTATTTCTATCTTAATTAGCAGGCTTAAATATAATTTCCTTGTTTTCTCTACAGTTTTTACCTTAATAACACTAATCTATTTAATTAACAATAGTTAATTCCCTTCCTTAAATAGATAACTAATAATAAATTAATTAAAATTTGCCTGTACATAGAAACATACATACTTAAATACATGCATATAATCCCTATAAAATGTCTTCATTAATAACAAAACAAAATAGATGAAAAATTAAACTACAAGCTTAAACTTATAAATACTTTTGAAGAATTTTTAATAAGACACCTTCAGACCGACAGACACTTTTACTTTAGGAATAAGAAGTCTTAAACTAATTGCTGCTCTTCTAACATTTGATGGCACTTAAAAATATTTCATTTCATGTTGGTGTTTTTTTATTTTGTCTTATTAATTAAAAACATAAAAAAATGTTTCTTCATATTCATAATTAAGAAAATGTCTTGACTTAATGAACAAAATTAAAAACTTTCTTTAGCTATTATAGTAATAAACTTAATTAAAGGCTTTTTTTGAAGAAAAACAAAATAAAACTTAATAACAATAGTAGCAACAAATGCAGGAAGCAAAAATACATTTTTTGACACTCATACTGTAAAATAAGTTGGTTGTTTTTTTAATAAAACTCTGGTTATACAAATTTTATTAATAAAATTACAAAATATTTTTAGTTGAAATCTTTCTTCTACTCTTAAAAGTTTAATATTTTTTTGCGGGGAAAAAACTTAAATAACTATGATCTTGTTAGTAATGTTATAAACCCCAACCGTGTTGAAAAAAATGTAGAGAAAAAATTCTTTTATTACTTTTAATAAGGCGTTCAACATAAACACAAGCACAACAGGTGCCCATAATGATTATGACAGGACTAAATAACAAACACAACAACAGCGCTAGTATTAACAACAGAAAAGTAGTACAAAATTTCCCTGACGTAGCCAAAAAAATTTGAAAAAATTAAATGTGATACTTGTAAAAAAAATTTGCAGTTGAAAAAAAAGGAAAACTTTTATATTTTGTGGTGGTCACAAAAAAGTTTATATTTTTCTTTTCTACAAAAATTTGTTACTGGTCAACGAAATGTTATATGATTTTAAAGAGGGTTAGGGTAAAAAGTATTTCCTTTTTTAAATCAAATACCAACAAAAAGTCACAGGCTGTGGTCCAAATTCAATCCTTTGTGATAACTTAAAGGAAGAACGTTCAAAAAATCTACTTAACAGAGAATTTTCGCAATTTCAAAAAAAGGAAAATTTTCCAAACATTTTCTATAAAAAGGTAACATTTTTTTATAAAATGATAAACCTTTGAAAATTTTATAAAAATAGACAAACTTAGCAACTTTCTTAAAAAAGTGAATTTATTATAGACTAGACTATAGACTAGACTATAGACTAGACTATAGACTAGACTATAGACTAGACTATAGACTAGACTATAGACTAGACTATAGACTAGACTATAGACTAGACTATAGACTAGACTATAGACTAGACTATAGACTAGACTATAGACTAGACTATAGACTAGACTATAGACTAGACTATAGACTAGACTATAGACTAGACTAGACTATAGACTAGACTATAGACTAGACTATAGACTAGACTATAGACTAGACTATAGACTAGACTATAGACTAGACTATAGACTAGACTATAGACTAGAATATAGACTAGACTATAGACTAGACTATAGACTAGACTATAGACTAAACTATAGACTAAACTATAGACTAGACTATAGACTAGACTATAGACTAGACTATAGACTAGACTATAGACTAGAATATAGACTAGACTAGACTATAGACTAGAATATAGACTAGAATATAGACTAGACTAGACTAGTCTATATTCTAGTATAGACTAGACTATAGACTAGACTATAGTCTAGTCTATAGTCTAGTCTATAGTCTAGTCTATAGTCTAGTCTATAGTCTAGTCTATAGTCTAGTCTATAGTCTAGTCTATAGTCTAGTCTATAGTCTAGTCTATAGTCTAGTCTATAGTCTAGTCTATAGTCTAGTCTATAGTCTAGTCTATAGTCTAGTCTATAGTCTAGTCTATAGTCTAGTCTATAGTCTAGTCTATAGTCTATTCTTTAGTCTAGTCTATAGTCTAGTCTATAGTCTAGACTATAGACTAGACTATTCTATAGTCTATTCTATAGTCTATAGTCTAGACTATAGAATAGACTATAGACTAGACTATAGAATAGACTATAGACTAGACTATAGAATAGACTATAGACTAGACTATAGAATAGACTATAGACTAGACTATAGACTAGACTATAGACTAGACTATAGACTAGACTATAGACTAGACTATAGACTAGACTATAGACTAGACTATAGACTAGACTATAGACTAGACTATAGACTAGACTATAGACTAGACTATAGACTAGACTATAGACTAGACTATAGATTAGACTATAGACTAGACTATAGAGACTAAGACTAGACTATAGACTAGACTATAGACTAGACTATAGACTAGACTATAGACTAGACTGTAGACTAGACTGTAGACTAGACTATAGACTAGACTATAGACTAGACTATAGACTAGACTATAGACTAGACTATAGACTAGACTATAGACTAGACTATATACTAGACTATAGACTAGACTATAGACTAGACTGTAGACTAGACTATAGACTAGACTATAGACTAGACTATAGACTAGACTATAGACTAGACTATAGACTAGACTATAGACTAGACTATAGACTAGACTATAGACTAGACTATAGACTAGACTATAGACTAGACTATAGACTAGACTATAGACTAGACTATAGACTAGACTATAGACTAGACTATAGACTAGACTATACTATAGACTAGACTAATAGACTAGACTATAGACTAGACTATAGACTAGACTATAGACTAGACTATAGACTAGACTATAGACTAGACTATAGACTAGACTATAGACTAGACTATAGACTAGGACTATAGACTAGACTATAGACTAGACTAATAGACTAGACTATAGACTAGACTATAGACTAGACTATAGACTAGACTATAGACTAGACTATAGACTAGACTATAGGACTAGACTATAGACTAGACTATAGACTAGACTATAGACTAGACTATAGACTAGACTATAGACTAGACTATAGACTAGACTATAGACTAGACTATAGACTAGACTATAGACTAGACTATAGACTAGACTATAGACTAGACTATAGACTAGACTATAGACTAGACTATACTGACTAGACTAGACTAGACTAGACTATAGACTAGACTATAGACTAGACTATAGACTAGACTATAGACTAGACTATAGACTAGACTATAGACTAGACTATAGACTAGACTATAGACTAGACTAGACTATAGACTAGACTATAGACTAGACTATAGACTAGACTATAGACTAGACTATAGACTAGACTATAGACTAGACTATAGACTAGACTATAGACTAGACTATAGACTAGACTATAGACTAGACTATAGACTAGACTATAGACTAGACTATAGACTAGACTATAGACTAGACTATAGACTAGACTAGACTAGACTATAGACTAGACTATAGACTAGACTATAGACTAGACTATAGACTAGACTATAGACTAGACTGTAGACTAGACTATAGACTAGACTATAGACTAGACTATAGACTAGACTATAGACTATAGACTAGACTATAGACTAGACTATAGACTAGACTATAGACTAGACTATAGACTAGACTATAGACTAGACTATAGACTAGACTATAGACTAGACTATAGACTAGACTATAGACTAGACTATAGACTAGACTATAGACTAGACTATAGACTAGACTATAGACTAGACTATAGACTAGACTATAGACTAGACTATAGACTAGACTATAGACGACTAGACTATAGACTAGACTATAGACTAGACTATAGACTAGACTAATTCATACAAAATTTAAAACACAAAAAGGATTCAAACTTTTCCCTTGCCAATAAGTATACATTTTAAAAAAAGTTTACTATTTAGTTTTTATTCTGCATTTCTTTCTCCTTTTGTCTGTGTGTAAGTGTTATTATACTTACGTTTTCTTTTTTTATAAAAATAATAAGAGCAATAACGAAAAAGAAAAAAGAATATAATATGAGAGATGAAAAAAGAAAAAGTTTTCATGGTTCATAATGAGGAAGTTTATTAAATTAAAACGGTTACAACGCACAAACAACAAGAACTTAAGAAGAGCAGCAAAAAATAACGTTAAAATAAAACAGACTCTCATATGCCCACATTCAAAAACAAACACATTTACTCCCACACATTTATGAAAAGAAAATGTTTGCTAGGATAATTTTTTTTTTGCTCTTTTCTCTTTTACTTGCAAAAGATTTGTTTGTAGTTGTTGATACTGTTGTTTCTATTGCCATTGTTGTTGTTTATACAACCATAACAATAATAACAATAATAATTTGGGTCAAGTTAAAGCAGTAAACTTGTTATGTGAATGTACTCTCTCGCACTCGGTTTATACAATAAAACATTATACACATAGAGTTTTATTATGTATCCTTGTTGTTTGTTTTAAGGTGTGTGTGTTTGTGACTGTTTGTGAATCCTTAAGAAATTGTGTTGTAACATTTTGTTAAACATTTTCACACATTCAAAGAATAGATGGCAGTAGTAACCTTGTTTTTCTTTTTTTTTTTGCAAGGATGTGTGTGCGTGCATTTCTATTTCTTTTTAAAGTTTTAGTTATTTCTTCACATATATCAAAAAGTGAACACTTGGCTGAAATGTTACAAAATATGCATATAGTCATATCTTAATACATACATATGTATATGTATAAGTATCTGTATAGCCTAGTTTTTCTATAGTTTAAAGAGAGCAACGTTAAGTTCAACAACTTTAAACTTAAAAGGAAAAGTTGCCCAGAATATAATATGTCGTCTAGAATATACCCATATACAACAAGCAATTTTTTGAAGCATATACTCTAGTCTGATTTGCATTTGTACATTTGATTTTACTATAAAATATTTACTGTTTTCTTTTCTTAAAAAATCTTAGACCCTTCACTCATTACTGTTACTACTATATCTTCTTTACTTGTGGTTGTTGTTTTCATGTGGGTAAAGTGAAAAAAAACTTAATGAAACCAAATAACCTCGAAACTTAAAAAGAAAAATTTTACCTTTGAAAAGAATTCATTTTATTTTTGCTCAACACATATTACTGAAGAGCAAAAAGAAAGAACAACTTGAAATATTATTTTTTTATATTTTATAAAAATTTTGGTGTCATGTTTACTTGGTTCTTATGTTGTAGGTTCATTTTAGAAAATCGTGTACCAGCATCATTTCCAAGGTAACCTTGGAAAAATTTTCTAAGAAATTTAAGGGTGATACTTGATTTAACGCAGACATACATATGTACATATGTACAACAATTTTAGTCTTACTGGCCTGTCATAGATAACAGAGATAAGGTAATGAACGAAAATAGCATTTGAAATAAGTAAAATCTCAAAATAAAGCCTCCTGCTCTTTCCGTTTTAGTTCTAGTTCAATTTCAGTTCAGTTCTAGTTCAGTTCTAGTTCAGTTCTAGTTCAGTTCTAGTTCAGTTCTAGTTCAGTTCTAGTTCAGTTCTAGTTCAGTTCTAGTTCAGTTCTAGTTCAGTTCTAGTTCAGTTCTAGTTCAGTTCTAGTTCAGTTCTAGTTCAGGTCTAGTTCAGTTCTAGTTCAGTTCTAGTTCAGTTCTAGTTCAGTTCTAGTTCAGTTCTAGTTCAGTTCTAGTTCAGTTCTAGTTCAGTTCTAGTTCAGTTCTAGTTCAGTTCTAGTTCAGTTCTAGTTCAGTTCTAGTTCAGTTCAGTTCAGTTCTAGTTCAGTTCTAGTTCAGTTCTAGTTCAGTTCTAGTTCAGTTCTGTTCAGTTCTAGTTCAGTTTCTAGTTCAGTTCTAGTTCAGTTCTAGTGCAGTTCTACTTTGTTTCTAATTTTCATTAAATATTACTTCTAGTTGATATTCGAATTGTTCTAGTTCAGTTCATGTTCACTTCTTGTTCATATCTGCAAGTTAAACTTAACAACTTAACAATAGCCGGAATTAGAATGTGTGTATTACAATATAACATACAAATATATATCTGTCACTCTATTAAACCTTTACACATACTCACGCAAAGTTGACGCAATATAATACGTTAGTGTTTCATTTTAATTTATATTTTTTAATTAGTAGAATTTCTTAAACAAACACTTGTTATTATTAACAAACAACTACTTTTATGTAGAAATATTTTAACTATAAATAAATATACATATGTACATATAGAAAATAATAAAAGTAAAATTCTCAACGAGAAGTATAAAGAAAGATGAACAGACAGCAGAAATTATTATACAGGAAATACGTGCATGATGATAACTAAACACACACATAAACTCTCTGAGACACACAATATTTGTGCAACATTGTATAGAGTTAAATATGTAGAGGAAGCCAACAAACAAAAAAAGGAACGTATACTACCCAACTACAAACTACATCTATGTATGTGCCCCCTGACTATAAATGTTGTTAAATAGTGCACAAGATGTTGTTTAGACTTGTTGTCTTTTTAAGTTGTGTTTAGTTTAATAACTTTTTATGTAATTATATTTAATAACATGATGATGTCGTGCTGCCTTTTTTGTTGTATATTTTTCAGAATTTTTTTAGTTTATTTAGGTGTAAATATCTTTAGAACACTTTTATGTTATGCTGTCATTTTATTTAATTTTTAATTGATGCAGTAGTTTTTTTTTGCTTGTGTACTTTACAAGGAATGTGTTAAGATAATTATATAAGTACAAATACTGCAAAGTATAAGTAATATTATTTTGTTTCCCAATTAAATATTACTTATACGTGCTAGGTTGCTTGTTTTTTATGGAGTTTTTATGGTTGTTATAAATAAATGGTAGCGTATGAGTAATAATTAACTGGAGCAGTTAGTAATAGGAAAAATATTACGTATACATTTAAGTTGAGAGAAAAATGTTTAAAACGAAAAATGATTAATAACTTGGTGTGATAGATTTACAAAAAGTGAATATACTCTCCACGTGACCTTTTTTTGTTATACCCCGAACGTTTCAATTGCAGTTCAAGTTCAGTTCTAGTTCAGTTCAAGTTCAGTTCTAGTTCAGTTCTAGTTCAGTTCTAGTTCAGTTCTAGTTCAGTTCTAGTTCAGTCAGTTCTAGTTCAGTTCTAGTTCAGTTCTAGTTCATTAGTTCAGTTCTAGTTCAGTTCTAGTTCAGTTCTAGTTCAGTTCTAGTTCAGTTCTAGTTCAGTTCTAGTTCAGTTCTAGTTTCAGTTCTAGTTCAGTTCTAGTTCAGTTCTAGTTCAGTTAGTTTCAGTTCATTTTCAGTTCGTTCAGTTCTAGTTCAGTTCTAGTTCAGTTCTAGTTTCCGTTCTAGTTCAGTTCTAGTTCAGTTCTAGTTCAGTTCTAGTTCAGTTCTAGTTCAGTTCTAGTTCAGTTCTAGTTCAGTTCTAGTTCAGTTCTAGTTCAGTTCTAGTTCAGTTCTAGTTCAGTTCTAGTTCAGTTCTAGTTCAGTTCTAGTTCAGTTCTAGTTCAGTTCTAGTTCAGTTCTAGTTCAGTTCTAGTTCAGTTCTAGTTCAGTTCTAGTTCAGTTCTAGTTCAGTTCTAGTTCAGTTCTAGTTCAGTTCTAGTTCAGTTCTAGTTCAGTTCTAGTTCAGTTCTAGTTCAGTTCTAGTTCAGTTCTAGTTCAGTTCTAGTTCAGTTCTAGTTCAGTTCTAGTTCAGTTCTAGTTCAGTTCTAGTTCAGTTCTAGTTCAGTTCTAGTTCAGTTCTAGTTCAGTTCTAGTTCAGTTCTAGTTCAGTTCTAGTTCAGTTCTAGTTCAGTTCTAGTTCAGTTCTAGTTCAGTTCTAGTTCAGTTCTAGTTCAGTTCTAGTTCAGTTCTAGTTCAGTTCTAGTTCAGTTCTAGTTCAGTTCTAGTTCAGTTCTAGTTCAGTTCTAGTTCAGTTCTAGTTCAGTTCTAGTTCAGTTCTAGTTCAGTTCTAGTTCAGTTCTAGTTCAGTTCTAGTTCAGTTCTAGTTCAGTTCTAGTTCAGTTCTAGTTCAGTTCTAGTTCAGTTCTAGTTCAGTTCTAGTTCAGTTCTAGTTCAGTTCTAGTTCAGTTCTAGTTCAGTTCTAGTTCAGTTCTAGTTCAGTTCTAGTTCAGTTCTAGTTCAGTAGTTCAGTAGTTCAGTTCTAGTTCAGTTCTAGTTCAGTTCTAGTTCAGTTCTAGTTCAGTTCTAGTTCAGTTCTAGTTCAGTTCTAGTTCAGTTCTAGTTCAGTTCTAGTTCGTTCTAGTTCAGTTCTAGTTCAGTTCTAGTTCAGTTCTAGTTCAGTTCTAGTTCAGTTCTAGTTCAGTTCTAGTTCAGTTCTAGTTCAGTTCTAGTTCTAGTCAGTTCTAGTTCAGTTCTAGTTCAGTTCAGTTCTAGTTAGTTCAGTTCTTCTGTTAGTTCTGTTCAGTTCTAGTTCCAGTCTAGTTCGTTTAGTTCAGTTCTAGTTCAGTTCTAGTTCAGTTCTAGTTTTCCAGTTCTAGTTCAGTTTAGTTCAGTTCTAGTTATTCTAGTTCTTCTAGTTCAGTGTTCTAGTTCAGTTCTAGTTCAGTTCTAGTTCAGTTCTAGTTCAGTTCTAGTTCAGTTTCAGTTCTAGTTCAGTTCTAGTTCAGTTCTAGTTCAGTTCTGTTCAGTTCTAGTTCATTCTAGTTCCGTTCAGTCTTTAGTTCAGTTCTAGTTCTTTTGCAGTTCTATTTCAGTTCTAGTTCAGTTCCAGTAAGATAGTTCAGTTCTTTCAGTTCTAGTCAGTTCTAGTTAGGTATAGTTCATTAAAGTCTTTTATAGGGGATGTTTGCAAAAAAGTTCCGAACAATAAAAAAAGCGTGGTTGAATCGACAAATAAAAAAATAATAAAAAATATCTCTACTGAATAATTCCATTCACATCTTGATTTAAAAAAGCATTCATTTGTTTTATCATTAACAATTTTGTAAATTAATATTTTGACAACAACTACTACTACAAAAAAATCTTTGTTTATGATTTACATGTAAGAGTATGAGTGATTTTTAATTATTTAATGCCAATCATTCATGTTTGCGGTTTTAACATGTAAAACACAGAAAAAGTTATTGAAATAAAAAATCACAAACTCGTTAAAAATGCATAAATATGTATATAAACATTTGTTTACGGGCATTTATTTATGTGTAAATCTTTCAAAAAAAGGGAAAAATATTTGAAATCTCAATTTACCACAAGTCTAATTTATGATTTATTAAACCTGAATGAAAACCATGGTTGTTTGCAAAAAAGGGAATTTCATGTGTAAATACAAAAAATATATTCTAATTAAACTAAAGTATTATTTTTATGAAGCTGTTTTTTGATTTTGATAATACGGATTCATTTGATTAAATTACTGCTTTAGGGAGTTAATTTGGTTTTACCTCTAACACATTTTTAAACAGATGAACATTGATCATTGTGGTGCCAGTTTTAAATTTTCAGCATAATTTGCTTTGAAAAATAATGTTTTTTTTTTTTTTTTTTGAAAAATTATAACTTTAGTAAAATTTTTAAATTGTAGTTAAACATTTAACTTTTTAGAATATTTTTAATAATATCTAACTTTACTTCACCTTACATTATTTCTACTGTGAAATCGGTTTTGGTTTGTATATTATTTAAAAATTTAAATTCTATGTTAAACATTTAAATTGACACTGACCTTATTATTTATACTTTTGCTCTTTACAAAGACTTTTTTACTCTTCTTTAAATTACTAAACACTTTTCAACACATTTCATTTTGCGTTCTTTTTTCATTTTTTTATATTTTATAATAATTTGAAATTAAAATGAGTATGATTTTTTTCTTTTTTCACTCAAAATGTTGTTGTGTACGAGTGATAACGCAAAAACTGAAATTAATAAAAATTCTTTAATAATAATTCAAACTAAAAATAAGTAATGAAAAGAGAAAAACAAACTGAATAAAAATACAAAAATACGTAGAAGAGAAAAATAAACATCAAATACTGCAAAATATGATGTTGAATTTAGAGATAAGGCACACTCTTTTTAAAGAACGCCACCGCCACTGCCAACAACAAAGTCTTAAAAGAAGAAAAAACTAAAAAAGACTTAGCATAGACTGGGTCTTATTCATGAGGGGAAAAGTTAAATTCTAAAGTAGTGAAAAGTGATTTTTTATTTCAAAAATTCTTGTTCAATAATATTTTTTTCTGTTTTTGAAAAATATATATTTTTAGATTTTGATTTTTTATTTGAATAATTTTTTTTTCAGTTTTTGAAAAATATATATATTTTTGGACCTTAAAGACATTTTGTTCGGAAGCGATTTCATTTATATGAAGTGCCTTTTTCTCAAAATGTGACTTTTTCTTAAAAAGGCACTTTTTTGGTGACATTTCGTGAAAAGAGACTTATTCCGTAAAAATAAACTTTTTCGATTAAAAGAAAAGAACGAGAACTGAACTAGAATTGAACTAGAACTGAACTAGAACTGAACTAGAACTGAACTAGAACTGAACTAGAACTGAACTAGAACTGAACTAGAACTGAACTAGAACTGAACTAGAACTGAACTAGAACTGAACTAGAACTGAACTAGAACTGAACTAGAACTGAACTAGAACTGAACTAGAACTGAACTAGAACTGAACTAGAACTGAACTAGAACTGAACTAGAACTGAACTAGGTTAGGTTAGGTTTAGGTTAGGTTTACACAGGTAGCCAATTTCGGCTTTACTTGGGTCCATGTTGATCCCTTTGTAAAAATACCTGTAAGAAGAAGAAAAGAGAAGAGAGGGAGAGATAGAGGAGAGTGAAAGAATAGAGATAGTTGCAAAGAGAAGGAGATGATGAGAAATGAGAAAGCCAGGGCAGCTGCCGTGGATGAGTAGTGTGAGTAATAGGATTCACACCCATTTTGACAAATTAATGAATTCTAGAAGACGTTCTAATTGAATGTTTGACAATTCGGTTAGATCACCAAAATAGGTCGATCCAAGCGTCTGAAAACGGGCCTCCGCCAAAGCAGGACAATCGCAGAGAAGATGAGTAATAGTCTCTTCTTCATCCTCGTTTTGACAACTCCTACAGTAATCGTTGAACGGGAGACCAATGCGTCTGGCATGGTTCCCAAATTTACAGTGGCCAGTGATTATCGATAGAACTGAACTAGAACTGAACTGGAACTGAACTAGAACTGAACTAGAACTGAACTAGAACTGAACTAGAACTGAACTAGAACTGAACTAGAACTGAACTAGAACTGAACTAGAACTGAACTAGAACTGAACTAGAACTGAACTAGAACTGAACTAGAACTGAACTAGAACTGAACTAGAACTGAACTAGAACTGAACTAGAACTGAACTAGAACTGAACTAGAACTGAACTAGAACTGAACTAGAACTGAACTAGAACTGAACTAGAACTGAACTAGAACTGAACTAGAACTGAACTAGAACTGAACTAGAACTGAACTAGAACTGAACTAGAACTGAACTAGAACTGAACTAGAACTGAACTAGAACTGAACTAGAACTGAACTAGAACTGAACTAGACTGAACTACTGAACTAGAACTGAACTAGAACTGAACTAGAACTGAACTAGAACTGAACTAGAACTGAACTAGAACTGAACTAGAACTGAACTAGAACTGAACTAGAACTGAACTAGAACTGAACTAGAACTGAACTAGAACTGAACTAGAACTAACTAGAACTAGAACTGACTAGGACTCAAAAATAAGTTTTTTCTCTGAAAAAAAACATGTCGAGTTCGTAAAAAGATACATTTTTGCATAAATTTCACCTCTATAAGAAAAGTACTTTTCCTACCACCCAATAACCCCACACAAATCTTTCTAAACCTTTATAACTCAGGAATTCTTGTTTGCAGCTGTTCTTAACATTTCTGTATTGTATAGTTTTTGTTGTTGTCAGGCTAAGGTTGAAAACTAAACAAAAAAAAACTGAAAAGATGAAGTAGGTGAATAAAACCACAACTTCAGTTGAAGCAAGAAAATGAATGAAATAAAAATAAATATCTATGGTAGAATAAGAAAAAGACACACTCAAACACAACCGCGTTATTTTACTTCTAGAGCATAATAACAGGTGCTTAAATATAAAATTATTTTAATTTGATCAAGACATGATAAGAAGAGTCTTAGCTCCAATGGTCTGCTGTTGCCACGTACTTAGTTTATTTGAGGTGAAGCAAAAAAATAAACAAATATAATAAATATGTATAAAGCAAAAAAGAAAATATTTTTAAATGCCATTTAAATAAATTTCCTGGGTAGTTACGTTTATTTTTCTGGCAACATTTAAAATTTTTTTACTTTTTTGTAGGTTATATGAATTACTTTCTTATATACTTGATTTTTTTTTTTTTTTTTTTTTGAAAAAAATTAAAGTATTTTGTTTTAAGACCCCCGTGCCCCTGTTTACTTAAAAGTATAAAAAGTATATTTGTTTGTGTTTTCTTGTTATTTTTAAGAAAAATAAGTACAATTTATATACATAAGTATGTATGTTTGTATTTTTCTCTATGCTTGACTGCTTAAATATTAAGAACACCTTTGCAAAGATATATGTTTTCCTTATGCCTGTCCTGTCTAGAGAGAAGAAAGTAAGCTTAGGTATTTAATTAAATATATTTGTATAAGCAAGCAGTTCCCCTTATAGAATCGTTAAGATTCAATGGACATACTTATTGTCTCTTAATGTTAGGTGGCTATACTTCTCTCCTTCTCTAGCTTCCATATATATTTATTTATAAGCTTATCATTTTATACAATTTTTGGTAAATATAAATGTGGTGGCATTTAAATTGGTCATTATTTTGAAAGATGAATGTTTTTTTGAATGAATGGTATTTTTATTATTTATTGAAATTATTCTCTTTCATTGTATTTTGAAAAAAAAAAGTAAAAAAAAAAAAACAGAAACAGAAACATTATTTTATTAACGAAACACACATTTTTATACCCTATACCACTATAATGGGGAAGATATATTGGGTTTGTGCTGATGTTTGTAACGCACAATAATATTGGTCCTATACCCTATACATTAAAGTATACCAATCGGCTTAGAATCATTTTCTGAGTCCATGTAAACCTTGTAATCAAACTACAGTTCGCAATTTTGAAGAAGTCTATTGAAAATGGTTAACATCGGTCCATTATCTCACCTAGGCCCCATGCAACTGAACCCCAAATAGGGCTTGTAAACCTTGTAATCAAACTACAGGTCGCAATTTTGAAGATAATTCAAAGAAATTTGGCACATGGTACCGGACACGAAGCCTGTTGAAAATGGTTAACATCGGTTCATTATTTCGCCTAGCCCCCATACAATAGGGCTTTTAAGTTCATAATTATGTTTAATATACTCGTATCTCGACAAAATGCTGCATAACCAAGTTCTATACTAGCCTTGATGACCCTCATGAATTTTTTAATTATAGGTGCTCATTTGACCATAGCCCCTATTCAAAGCCCCCTTCAAAATTCGACTTAAATGTCCACAATTTTATTCAACAATAAATGGCTTAAGTATATCTGAGACAAGGTACAATTCAACTTAAATGCTTTATTATGAAAACTAAATCACATTTTTTTTGCAACAGGTGTAGGGTATTATATGATCGGCCTCGCCCGACTATAATTTTTACTTGTTTATATGCTCCCAATGTTCACACATAAAGTTTTTATATAGTAAAGTACCTTTTAAATTATTTTACTATAACACGATAGAGTGGAGACGGCATAAGTTTGTTTCGATGATGATAAGACTCAAAACTAGTGCAGCTCTTAAGGCATAAGAATCTGTGAAGAATCGTTTATTGAGTCGATGTATTAATGTCCGTCCATTAGTCCTTTCGATACTCAGGTACTTATTTATTCCATATAAAAACATGAACGTTTTCTTCTACAAAATATGTTATTGTTAATTATTTAGTAGAAGTCGGTCCATACGAATCACAGGTCATCCTTCACGAAAGCAAGACTGATGGAGTTATTGAAAATTTGCCCATCGAAGATATCTAGGGTCTTTAGAAAATCGATTCAAACATAAAGACAGACGGACATAGCCTTCTCTAGAAAATCCTTTAAATTTCCGTAATTGACTTATAAATTGATTCAATACATGTAAACAAAGGCAAAATTCAATATAAAGGTTTAAAAAAAAAAAATAAAAAATTTTTAGAATATATTCATAACTGGTGTAGAGTATCATATGGTCGTACATGCCGGAATTACCTACTTGTTTTGTATATATGTATGTATGTATATTTAATTTATTTCTTTTAATTGTAAAATAAACCTAAATTTCTCTATTTCACTCTAGAATAGTTCATGAATTTTGGATATTTATTTCTTTTAAACTTACATTTGAGTATTTGTGAAATTTTTTCCTAAATAGTTCAAATTAACTCATTTCAATTTCTTTATATGAAAAAATTATTTGGAATTATGTAACTATTTCAAATGTGAATAATGTACTTAATATAAAGCCAAATTTTATTAAATTTAGTATTCAAAAGAAAATGTGGGTTTTCTTTGTAAAACAATTTATAACAAATATTCAAAATATATAAATATATAATAAATATTCGAAAAAATTATTCTTGGAATTGAGTATGAAATATTTTTACCTACAAATCAAATTAAATTAAGATTTAAATCTATAATCTTACTACGTAATAAAATGATTAAATTATTTTACAAATAAATATATTGACAAAAAAGTAAATCTCTTTAAAAGTTTAATTTATCAACATTTTATTGCAATTAAGTTTTTCATAGCATTCCTAAACGGGAAACTGTAATAAATGTATATAAATTTCATATGAGATCCGAAACTTATCAAAGAGAGTAAGTTTTTTTGTGAGTCTAGCCTACAGTGTAGTCTACAGTCAGGTATATAGTCTAGTCTATAGTCTAGTCTATAGTCTAGTCTATAGTCTAGTCTATAGTCTATATAGTCTAGTCTATAGTCTAGTCTATAGTCTAGTCTATAGTCTAGTCTATAGTCTAGTCTATAGTCTAGTCTATAGTCTAGTCTATAGTCTAGTCTATAGTCTAGTCTATAGTCTAGTCTATAGTCTAGTCTATAGTCTAGTCTATAGTCTAGTCTATAGTCTAGTCTATAGTCTAGTCTATAGTCTAGTCTATAGTCTAGTCTATAGTCTAGTCTATAGTCTAGTCTATAGTCTAGTCTATAGTCTAGTTATAGTCTAGTCTAGTCTAGTCTATAGTCTAGTCTATAGTCTAGTCTATAGTCTAGTCTATAGTCTAGTCTATAGTCTAGTCTATAGTCTAGTCTATAGTCTAGTCTATAGTCTAGTCTATAGTCTAGTCTATAGTCTAGTCTATAGTCTAGTCTATAGTCTAGTCTATAGTCTAGTCTATAGTCTAGTCTATAGTCTAGTCTATAGTCTAGTCTATAGTTAGTCTATAGTCTAGTCTATAGTCTAGTCTATAGTCTAGTCTATAGTCTAGTCTATAGTCTAGTCTATAGTCTAGTCTATAGTCTAGTCTATAGTCTAGTCTATAGTCTAGTCTATAGTCTAGTCTATAGTCTAGTCTATAGTCTAGTCTATAGTCTAGTCTATAGTCTAGTCTATAGTCTAGTCTATAGTCTAGTCTATAGTCTCGTCTATAGTCTAGTCTATAGTCTAGTCTATAGTCTAGTCTATAGTCTAGTCTATAGTCTAGTCTATAGTCTAGTCTATAGTCTAGTCTATAGTCTAGTCTATAGTCTAGTCTATAGTCTAGTCTATAGTCTAGTCTATAGTCTAGTCCATAGTCTAGTCTATAGTAGTCTATCTATAGTCATTCTATAGTCATAGTCTATAGTCTAGTCTATAGGTCTAGCTATATCTAGTCTATAGTCTAGTCTATAGTCTAGTCTATAGTCTAGTCTATAGTCTAGTCTATAGTCTAGTCTATAGTCTAGTCTATAGTCTAGTCTATAGTCTAGTCTATAGTCTAGTCTATAGTCTAGTCTATAGTCTAGTCTATAGTCTAGTCTATAGTCTAGTCTATAGTCTAGTCTATAGTCTAGTCTATAGTCTAGTCTATAGTCTAGTCTATAGTCTAGTCTATAGTCTAGTCTATAGTCTAGTCTATAGTCTAGTCTATAGTCTAGTCTATAGTCTAGTCTATAGTCTAGTCTATAGTCTAGTCTATAGTCTAGTCTATAGTCTAGTCTATAGTCTAGTCTATAGTCTAGTATGTCTAGTCTATAGTCTAGTCTATAGTCTAGTCTATAGTCTAGTCTATAGTCTAGTCTATAGTCTAGTCTATAGTCTAGTCTATAGTCTAGTCTATAGTCTAGTCTATAGTCTAGTCTATAGTCTAGTCTATAGTCTAGTCTATAGTCTAGTCTATAGTCTAGTCTATAGTCTAGTCTATAGTCTAGTCTATAGTCTAGTCCTATAGTCTAGTCTATAGTCTAGCCTATAGTCTAGTCTATAGTCTAGTCTAGTCTAGTCTAGTCTATAGTCTAGTCTATAGTCTAGTCTATAGTCTAGTCTATAGTCTAGTCTATAGTCTAGTCTATAGTCTAGTCTATAGTCTAGCCTATAGTCTAGTCTATAGTCTAGTCTATAGTCTAGTCTATAGTCTAGCCTATAGTCTAGTCTATAGTCTAGTCTATAGTCTAGTCTATAGTCTAGTCTATAGTCTAGTCTATAGTCTAGTCTATAGTCAAGTCTATAGTATAGTCTATAGTCTAGTCTATAGTTTAGTCTATAGTTTACTCTATAGTCTACTCTATATTCTAGTCTATAGTCTTGTTTATATACTTTATAGACTACTGACTAGACTATAGTCTAGTCAGTAGTCTAGTCTATAGTCTACTCTTTATTCTAGTCTATAGTCTTGTTTATAGTCTAGTCTATAGTCTCGTTCATAGCATATATTCTTGTTTATAGTATAGACTATAGTCTAGTCTATAGTTTAGTCTATGATCTAGTCTATAGTCTAGTCTATAGTCTAGTCTATAGTCTAGTCTATAGTCTAGTCTATAGTCTAGTCTATAGTCTAGTCTATAGTCTAGTCTATAGTCTAGTCTATAGTCTAGTCTATAGTCTAGTCTATAGTCTAGTCTATAGTCTAGTCTATAGTCTAGTCTATAGTCTAGTCTATAGTCTAGTCTATAGTCTAGTCTATAGTCTAGTCTATAGTCTAGTCTATAGTCTAGTCTATAGTCTAGTTTATAGTCTAGTTTACAGTCTAGTCTATAGTCTTGTCTATCGTCTAGTCTATAGTCTAGTCTATGGTCTAGTCTATAGTATAGTCTATGGTCTAGTCTATAGTCTAGTCTATAGTCTAGTCTATAGTCTAGTCTATAGTCAAGTCTATAGTCTACTATAGTCTATTGTATAATCTGGATTGTAGTTTTGCTAGTGTTCTATTCTTTTAACCACTGGAAAACAGGTTTAGTACTTCTTAACCTAAAAAGATACTATTTCAGTAAAAGTTGGAAATATTTCAATATTTATATTTTCCATACCTGATACGTACTATACCAATCTGGACTTCATGTAATTACTTAAGCTAAGCAAATATTTGGCTTAATTGTTATTAATCTCGATTTTTCCTCTCCTCCTATTAAAATCCTATAAAACATATTTTATATTTTCATCTGAAACCCCCTCAAAAACAACCTAACTACTTGTTCCAATTACTATTCTACTGTTCTGCTCCAGATAAAATGTGATGGATATAAAACAGAAAAAACAAACATACCAAAGAAATTTAAAATAATAAAAAGGACCCAAACAGCAGAAAAAAAATTAAAAAGAAAACATAAGTTTTATCTCAACTCATTATTGCAGCTTTAAGTCGCAACTTAACAACAATAATACCAAAACCATGTAGTTTTTATTCTATAAGAAAGCATAATCTGTCCCCTACCATAGAAATTTTAACAAGCAGACAAACACCACTTAAAACTAGATGATATCGCGTACTAGTAGAGATTACAGAAAAAAAATATATAAAAAGTATTTCTCTTTTAACAGTAAAGACACGACAGTTTACTTAGATTAAATGAGTCTCCTTATTTTAATGGTTTTGTTTTCGAGGTGATGAAAAAATATAAATTGCAAGAAATTGTTTTAAATTTCTATGTTTAAATTTTCTTTTTCTTATTTCTATTTCATTATAAATTATTTGTTGTCCTTTTTATAAGACCTATTGTGTGGTTTATTTCGAGGATGTGGGGTGTTTTGATGATTGTCATTGTTTTAAATTGTATGGTAAATATTACTTGTAAAACATGGTGATTATGGTTGTCATTGTTTTTTTTTTTTTTTTTTTTTTGGGCATTTTTCAAAAAATAAACGTCTGTTGAGGATTTTTTTCTTTAATTTTTGGAAAAACAACCTGAGATTACACGTTTTATGATGTGGTTTTTAATTTCTGTAATCTTTGTAATTGTAGTTGTTGAAATTCTAAAGAACTTGTTGTTTAAATAAATTGTAGATATTAAATCTAAAAATTATTTTGAGGAATTTGTTTATTTTTGCTAAATATTGAGTATTTGTAATAGATATTTTATTGGTTGGGGAGGATAAAACATTTTGAGTTGTTGTAGTTATCTTGTAATTGAAAAAGTAAATTAAAATAATTTTTGTTTATTCTGATTGTTTGCTTAACTAAATCAAAGGTATTAAGTTTGTTTTTGAATCATTATAAGAGTTTTGTTTTTGTAAAGAAATTTAATTAAAAATTTTCCAACACGGAAAACTTTTAAAGAAAGTTATACTGTTATAGGACTTATTGTAGGTGGTAGACTTATAATACAAAAACAGCGGCAAAATAGCGCCAAGAGAATTGCGCATTGATTGAAGGGCAAAACTGAAACAAGGCAATTTTGGATATTCCGCTCAAAAGTGAAGTGTATTCCACAGTAAGCGTTGTGCATCGATTAAAACAAATAGTAGTCGAACAGGGCAAGGGCTAGACTATACAACTTGACAACTACTACTTTCTAAACAGTTTTAAACAGGTATTCCAACATTTGGCAGAACATGATCATGATTCAATATTACGCATTTTTTAGCCAAGGCACACTTTAAGGGAATCAGTTGGATTCGTTACAGGTTCCCTGTTATGGTTTGGTCACATTTATGCCACTCATAATAGACAGTGTGCTTTTGGTCCCACCAAAATACAGAGCTTTACCTTAGTGTCATGGATATTTGTTTTTTTGTCCCGATTTGACTGTGTAGCCGGTCTTCACCTTCAATCTCTTATGTTTCAGGTTATTGTAATGGATCCATATTTCATTGAATTTAAACATTCGGACAATCAAAATCATCTTTCTAGGTCTCTACTCTTCAATTTGTGGGATGAATCCTTCTGTTCGCAAACTTTTTGAAATTACTGCATGAATTGGTCCCAATGATTTTGGAAGCTCTTGTACAAATTAATGTTGAGTTCTTTACGTGAACACCTGCCGTGTTGGCCTATTTCACGGTGGTCTTTTTCAACCAGTGGGTGAGCTTTTGTAACGACTCACCATCGTCTCATTGTGTTTTTACGTAATTTCCGATCCCGTATACATGCACTTTACTCAAGTACTTCAGCTATCTAATCTCTGATCATTGCTGTCCCGTTACTTAACTTCCGTAATGCAAAAACATCACTTCCGTTTAGTCGACAACAGCACCTGGAGACGTAACCGGTAGACCGTGGTACGAAACCATCAAATAAGCTGAAACTCACAGCGACACGCTGTGGTAAATCTGGTATGAACAATGTTTACTCTGAACATTCCTGGACAGGGAAGGAAAATTCAATGGTATCACTTGTATAACATACCTTACATCCATCACCATTCGACCCTGCATTTATCCGACACACTCATAACAGAACAACATACGACAGACTCACTCTAGGTATACGGACAGATGAGTTCCGTATACCCCTACATTCATTCTGTATCATATATAATTAACACCAACTCATTTCCAACGCTTAGTCCCACAGTTTAAACCACAGTACCAGGTTATGTGGTTATCTGGTTAGACACCATGTCAAATCATTCCAAGGAGTAGCCGAAGAGTGAAATGACATGGAAACATGCTCAGAGGGGAAAGCTCTTGTACAGTTTAATAACAATCTTCATGGAGTAATATTTCCAAAAATTTTACATATAATTTGCAAAATATAAATACCGTGTTTAATCCCGCATTTTTGACTTATACATCCAATCAATTTAAAAGCTTTTAATAGTTAAATAATAAAGTTTAAGATGTGCTGTTAAGACTACATTATATGCTGTGTTTACGTTGATTTCTGTAGATTATACATTGCATTGACGTATACTTTAGATTACGTCGTATACTCATAACAGGTAGTTATTCCTACAGACGTTGTATTCTAAAGAATACATCATATTCTAAAGACTTCGGAGGATTCTAAATAATACGAAGTATGCTAAAAACTACGTCGTATTTCAGAGTATACGTAGTTTTCTAGAAACTGCTATTTTAAAGGCTATGCCTTTTTCTTACCTAATTGCGTCTTACACCCAATACATTTAAAGCTTTTAATAGATACAATCGTACACCAAAGTTTAAATTGTGTGGTTAAGACTACATTATATGTAGATGTTACGTCGTATTCTGTAGATTACGCATTGCATTGACGTATACTTTACATAACGTCGTATACTCAAAATATAGACTAAAGACTACATCGTATTCTAAAGACTCCATAGTATTCTAAATAATATTAAATATACTAAAGACTCGTATTCTAAATACTAATTCGTATTCCAGAGACTACGTAGTAGTCTGAAAACTAATATTCTAAAGGTTATGTCTTTTTCTAAAGTTTGTTTCTTGTTCCAAAAACTAAGTCGTATTATAAAGACTAAGACGTATTCCAAAGACTTAGTCGTATTTCTAAAACTTCGTCGTATTTCAAAGATTTCGTAGTATTCCTAAAGAGGATGTCTTCGTCGAATTCTAAAGACTTTTTCGTATTCTAAAGTTAACGTCATAATGTAATGACGAAGTTGTATTCATAAGACTTTGACGAATTCTGAAGGCTACGTCAAATTCTTTGTCATATTCTTATGACAATGACGTTTTCTAAAGACTAAGTTGTATATAAAAAACCATGTCGTATTCTAAAAACTAAGTCGTATTCCAAGGACTATATCGTATTCTAAAGAGTCATATTCTCAAGTCTACTTCGTATTGTAAATAATTAGTCGTATTTCAAAGACTTCTTCGAATTGTAAAGACTTTGTCGTATTCTAAAGTTTACTTCGTATTGTTATGACTATATCGTATTCCAAAGACTTTGTCGTATTCTGGAAACTACGTCATACTCTCATATCTATGTCGTATTTTTAAGATAACGTCGTATTCTTAAGGCAAAGTTGTATTGTATTGTAAGCCTACGTCTTATTACAAAAACTAAGTCGTATTGTAAAGAGTACGTTGTATTCCGTAGACTTCGTAGTATTCTTAAAGCTACATCTTAATGTGAAGACCATATTCTATTCCGATTATTCAAAAGATTATGCTATATTCCAAATTCGATGTCGTATTCTACTGTCTGCGTCGTTTCTACAAACCTCATATCCTAAAGACCGCATCATATTCTAAAGACTTCATAGTATTATAAAGACTAAGTCATAAACTAAGGAATGTATTGTTTTCTAAAGATTACGCTGTCTACCAACAACTGCGTTGTATTCAAAACTCTCAAAAACGTTTTATAAACCCTAGATTACTTTTTGTTATATTAAATATTTTCATACAAAAACTTGGCGCGTTGGAATGTAAAAAATCTTTCTTAACTAATTAATTTTCTTTAATAAAATATTCATATAAATTATAATAAAACTCTGTAAAGTTTTTAATTTTATTAGCCAATAATACTGAGCTACAGGTCAATAAAATACAAATGAAATATAATTAAATATTAATTAACAAATAGCAAAGCATCTTTAATATCCATTAAAATGTCAAAGAACATATTTTCTTATAATAAATTAGAAAATTTTACCTACAAACATATAAAAACCTACTTTAACTTTTAAATACATTTCATTTTGTATCTTTACTTGCAGAGTACAAAATCTTGATTCAATTGTACGTGTCGCAGACCGCGATCTACCAGTGGTGAATACGCGAGGTGATGTACTATTCAATTCATGGAAGGGCATATTTAATGGACAAGGTGGTTTCTTTTCACAAGCACCACGCATTTATAGTTTCAGTGGTAAAAGTGTTTTAACGGATCCAATGTGGTAAGTCAAACAATATATACATACACTTTTTTTCTCTACACATTTTTTTTTTGCCAAGAACCCTCCAATAATTTCAAGCATTATAGACCTACTTGCTTGTAAAAACAGTTCTTATACATCTATAAATTTGTTTGCCATAATACGACTATTTTTGGTTTGTAATCAGCACTAGCAGCAGTAATATAGCAAAATACAAAAAAATAAAATAGTAAAACCAAAGTCCTGGGCCAATTCATTCCTCTCCTTACCCAAACAAAATTCCTCTCTTCTATAAATTGTAAAGAAAGCTAAACTTTTTGGGGGCCAATTTTTTGTTTCTTTACACTTGTTGTAGTAATATTTTATTTTTTCAACAATTTTTGTTTTGTTACTTTTGGAATGTTGTAATTTAACATTTAAGCCATGTAATTACGTTCCGTAAACAATACAAATATAATGGCAATAACAAAAACAACAACAGCCAAACAACATGAACATTTTGAACAATTACAACAACTGTAAGCTATAACAAGTAAGAAATTAATAAGAGGTGGTGGCCTTTCTAGAACTTTTTTCTTTTTGTAAGGGTCACTTGTTGTTATACACAGTGGTATAGAAGTTTAATTGGTTTTTGTTTCGAAGTGAGATAAAGTCAATCAAATGTCTTCTTACATCCGCAAACAATTCTGTTATGGAAAATTTATATACATTCAAATAATAATTTATTATTATATTAACAATTTTCCTAAACATCAAGATGAGTTTTATAGAAAAAATTTGCTCTAGTCTAGAATAAAGTTTTATATAAAATTGTGCTGTTGACAGGAGAAAAGTTTTATAGCTAAAGATGCTCTAGTCTAGTGTTTTATAGAAATTTTAGCTCCAGTCAAGAGCAAAGTTTTATAGAAAAGTTTGCTCTTGTCTAGAGAAAAGTTTGCTCAGTCTAGAGCCATGTTTGCTCTGGTATAGGCAAAGTTTTAAAGAAAATTTTGATCTAGTGTAGAGCAAAGCTTTTTAGAAAAGTTTGCTCAAGTCTAGAGAAAAATTTTATAGAAAACTTTGCTCTTGACTAGCGCTAAGTTTTATAGAAAAGTTTGATCTTGTCTAGACCTAAGTTTTGTAGAAAAGTTTGATCTTGTCTAGACCTAAGTTTTATAGGTAAGTTTGCTCTAGCCTAGACCAAAGTTTTGTATAAAGTTTGCTCTAGTCTAGAGCAAAAACTTATAGAAAAGTTTGCTCTAGTCTAGAGCAAAGTTATATAGAAAAGTTTGCTCTAGTCTAGAGCATAGTTTTATCGAAAACTTTGCTCTACTCTAGAACAAAGTGTTATAGAAAAGTTTGCTCTATTCTAGAGCAAAGTTTTATAGAAAAGTTTGCTCTAGTCTAGAGCAAAGTTTTATAAAAATAAATGTTTGCTTTAAGCTAGAGTAAAGTTTTATAAAAAAACTTGTTCTAGTGTACAGCAAAGTTTTATAGAAAAGCTTGCTCTAGTCTAGAGCAAAGTTTCATAGAAAAGCTTGCTCTAGTCTAGAGAAAATTTTTATAGTAAAATTTGCTTTAGTATAGAGCAAAGTTTCATAGAAAAGCTTGCTCTAGTTTTATAGAAAATTTAGATCTTGTCTAAGCGATATTTTATAGAAAATTCTGCTCTAGCCGAGAGCAAAAGGCTATTTTTATAGAAGTTTTGCTTCAGTCGAGAGCAAAGTTTTGCAAAACAATTTTGTTCTAGTCTAGAGCAAAGTTTTATAGAAAAATTTGCTCTTGACTTGAGCAAAGTTTTATAGAAAAGTTCGCTCTAGTCTAGTAGAAAGTTTTATAGAGAAGTTTACTCATGGCTAGAGAAAAGTTTTATGGAAAAGTTTGTTTTAGACTAAAGCAAAGTTTTATAGAAAAGATTGCTATAATTAAGAGCAAAGTTTTATAGAAAAGTTTGCTCTAATTTAGAGCAAAGTTTTATAAAAAAGTTTGCTCTAGTCTAGAGCAAAGTTTTATAGAAAAGTTTGCTCTAGTCTAGAGCAAAGCTTTATAGCAATGTTTGCTCTAGTCTAGAGCAAAGTTTTATAGAAAAGTTTGCTCTAGGCTAGAGCAAAGTTTTATAGAAAAGTTTGCTCTAGTCTGGAGCAAAGTTTTATAGAAAAGTTTGCTCTAGTCTGGAGCATAGTTTTATAGAAAAGTTTGCTCTAGTCTGGAGCATAGTTTTATAGAAAAGCTTGCTCTAGTCTAGAGCAAAGTTTTATATAAACTTTTGCTCTAGTCTAGAGCAAAGTTTTATAGAAAAGTTTGATCTCGTCAAGCCCAAAGTTTTATAGAAAAGTTTGTTCTAGTCTAGAGAAAAGTTTTATAGAAAAGTTTGCTCTAGTCTAGAGCAAAGTTTTATGGAAAAGCTTGTTCTAGTCTAAAGCAAAGTTTTATAGAAAAGTTTGTTCTAGTCTAAAGCAAAGTTTTATAGAAAAGTTTGCTCTAGTCAAGAGCAAAGTTTTATAGAAAAGTATGCTCTAATCTAGAGCAAAGATTTATAGAAAAGTCTAGTGGAAAGTTTTATAGAAACGTAGTCTAGAGAAAACGTTTCTATAAAAGAAAGTTTTATAGAAAAGTTTGCCTAGTCTAGAGGACAGTTTTATAGAAATGTTTGCTCTAGTCTAAAGCAAAGTTTGAAAGAAAAGTTTGCTCTAGTCTAAAGCAAAGTCTTATAGAAAAGTTTGCTCTAGCCTAGAGCAAGGTTTTATAGAAAACTTTGCTCTATTCTAGAACAAAGTTTTATAGAAAAGTTTGGTCTAGTTTAGAGAAAAGTTTTATAGAAAAATGTTCTCTAGTCTAAAACAAAGTTTTATAGAAAAGTTTGCTCTAGACTTGAGCAAAGTTTTATAGTAAGTTATGCTCTAGTCTAACGCAAAATTTTATGGAAATTTCTCTAGGCTAGAGCAAAGATTATAGAAAATTCTACTTTAGGCTAGAACAAATCGGAAAGTTTACTCTAGTGTAAAACAAAGTTTTATTTCTTAATTAAAAAATAATAATTAAATATAATGTTTAACCTAAGCCTAAATATGTTTTTCAATTACATTAATCTGATTAATCATAAAAAATCCTTTACCTTTACCACTGTTTGACCTTTGTAATACATTTGTTTTCTTTAGAAAATTTTAACAATTGTAAGAATTGCAATTCTATTTTTTTATTTTATTTTTCATTATTATATTTTCTTTTTGTATTTTTGTGGCTTAAACCACAAACAAGATAAAATTCATTGTTTCAATTGTTATTTTCTTATTTTTCTTTATTTTATAATGTTTTTATTTTATTTTTTTAACTTAAGGTACTTTTTATTTTGTCCCTCCACGTTTTGTACATACATAAAATTTAAGTGGCCATCAATTTAGTAGGTATTAAAGATTGTGCTGTTATACGCATACATTTGTCCACATTTAAATGGTAGATATCTGGAATATTATATTGTTATTCCGCTACCATGACTCAATAGTCCCTTTGTCCATTTTAAAAGACTACTATGATAATGGTATATAGCTGCAGGAATCTTATATTTATCAGTATGAGTTGTTGGAGACCATAAAAAAATGTTGTTTGTTTTTAAAATCTTTTTTTATTAGATTAACAATTAACATTTGGACATTGAATGTTAAAGGAAGATTTATGAATGAATGTAATATCAGCGTTAGCAGTGATAGGTTTTAAAAAGACTGAAAGTAATAATAATAAAAATAATATTAATTTGTTTGATATAGATATGAGAAAAATAAATACTTTTTATTGCCATATAATTTGACCAGATAAATTATATGATAATTTTAGCATTGCTAATGTTCGAGAATAAAAAATTATGGTAGCCCATAGATAAATTAGAATTCATATGTTCATATTCGAAAGATATATTTCATAAACTTTATATACTCAAAGTTTTTTTTTCTTTAAAATTGTATCTTTTATTTTTATAATTTATGCCTAAAAATTGCAAATAATTGAATTTTTTATAGAAATCTAATATAATTGCTATAAAAGCCAAATGTTTAATGTATATTTATATGTATGTCAAATTTTATTCAATTTACCTTTTAGAAGTCATGTTTAGTCAAAAATGGAATAAATAATAGTAAAATAAATTTCAATTATATGCCACAAATAAATGAAGAAATTAAAATACATATAGACAAAAATACAAGATGAAGAACAATAGAAAATATGAAATTTGCATACAAAAATTTAACAACCGTAAAAGTGTCGTTTAAACCCTAAAATGAGCAAATGGAGACAATAGGACAGAAATATAAAATTTGTGCTGCTTTGTAAAAATTTTTCTATAAAACTTCGGAGCAAAATTTTCTATAAATCTTTAGTCTAGACTGAAGCAAAATTTTCTATAAATCTTTGGTCTAGATTAGAGTAAAATTCCCTATAAAACTAGATCATGTTTTTCTATAAAACTTTGATCTAGAAACCTTTGCTTTAGAATAAAAAAAGTTTTTATATAAAACTTTTCTTAACACTAGAACAAGTCTTTCTATAAAACTTTGTTCTCGACTGGAGCTAGTTTTTCTACAAAACTTGACTCTAGACTAGAGAAGGTTTTTATATAAATCTTATCTCTAGACCAGAGCAAGTTTTTCTATAAAATTTGGTTCTAGTCTGGAGCAAGTTTTTTAGAAAACTTGGCCCTAGTCTAGAGCAAGTTTTTCTATTAAACTTAGCCCTAGACTAGAGCAAGCTTTTCTATAAAATATGGCTCTAGACTAGAGCAAATTTTTCTATAAAGACTGGATAAAGGTTAGGTTAGGTTACGTGGGTTGCTCGCTAGCAAGTGAGTTCACTCGGAGGCCTTGTGGCCCATTGTGATACCCTTAGAATTACCATTCCCTTGCAATGATAGAATGGTTACCCTCCCTAATTTCGTTGACTACTTGGTTCGTTCGGTCTCCATGTAAACCAGCCGGTGCTTTTAATAAAACCGATCATGTTTATCAGTGACGCATCTCTGAGACAGTCTAGATCATGGAAAAGAGCTCTACCCAGTCTGTGCTCTTGTAAGGCTGGACAGTCACATAGAAGGTGTTGTACCGATTCCACTTCCTCTTCGTCTAAGCAGCTTCTACAGTAGCTATGATTTGGGTAGCCCATACGTTCTGACATATGTCCAATCATACAGTGCCCAGTAATTATACCAGTTAGAAGCCTAATCGAGTTCTTATCACGAGATAAGAGAGTCCTAGTCCTATCTGTTGTCAGAGTGGGCCAGAGCAGTCTCGATATTCTACAAGTGGTGATATTTGATGACCTGAGTTCCGTCTCATTTAGAGCCCATTCATCTATCATTTTGATAGGGTCGTCAGGGGAGCGTGGATATCCTTCTGCGCAAGGGTTAAGTCCAGGGACGACCCTAGAGACTAGATAAATATAGACTAGATAAATTTTTTCTATAAAACTTGGCTCTAAAGTAGACCAAGTTTTTCTATAAAACTTTTCTCTAAACTAGATCATGCTTTTCTATAAAACTGCTCTAGACTGGAGCTACTTTTTCTATAAAACTTTGCTTTTTCTATAAAACTTTGCTCTAAAGTAGAACAAATTTTTCTATAAAACTTTGCTGTAGACTAGAGCATGTTTTTCTATAAAACTTTTCACTAGACAAGAGATAATTTTTCTATGAAACTTTGCTTTAGACTAGATCAAGCTCTAGGCTTTAGCTACTTTTTCCATAAAACTTTGCTCTGGACATGAGCAAGTTTTTCTATAAATCTTTGCTCTAGACTAGAACAAGTTTTTCTATAAAACTTTGTTATAGACTAGAGCAAGTTTTTCTATAAAACTTTTCTTTGGACTAGAGCCAGCTTTTGTATAAAATTTTGCTCTAGAATATACCAAGTTTTTCTATAGAACTTTGCTCTAGAGTAGAGCAAGTTTTTCTATAAATCTTTGCTCTAGAGTAAAGCAAGTTTTTCTATAAAACTTTTCTCTAGACTAGAGCTTATTTTTGTATAGAACTTTGCTCTAGACTAGAGCATTTTTTTCTTGAAAATTTTGCTATAGACTTGAGCAAGTTTTCTATATAACTTTGTTCAAGACTTGAGCAAGTTTTTCTCTAAACCTTTGCTCCAGACTTGAGAAAGTATTTCCCTAAAACTTTGCTTAAGACTAGAGCAAGTCTTGCCATATAACTTTTATCTATGACCATAGCAAGCTTTTCTATAAAAAGTTACACTAGATTAGAGCAAGTTTTTCTATAAAATTTGCTCCGGACTATAGCAAGTTTTTCTACAAATCTTTGCTTTAGACTAGAGCAAGTCTTTTCATAAAACTTTTCTCTAGACCAGAGCAAGTTTTTCTATTAAACTTTGCTCTGGGCTAGAGCAAGATTTTCTTTAAAATGTTGCTCTAGGTTAGAGCAGGTTTTTGTATAAAATTTTGCTCTTAACCTGTTTCTTGTTACCTGTTTAGTAATCTTTTCAATTTTCACACTTTTTATTTACTTTTAAGGTTTAATTAATTTCTTTTATATGTGTAAATAAAATACTTACATTTAAAATTCACACATAAATGTACATAAAAGGAAAATTTGCATTTAAATACATTTTTTTTGAAAAGCACAAAAAATTTAAAAAAAAACTTTTCATTTCAAAAATACTTTCATTGTTAGTTGCTCATTTTAAGAAGTATTTCATACGCATTTTCAACTTTACTTAATGTGTCTTTAACTTGTTTCATTCTTTTTTGCCATTTTTGTTGCCTGATGACTTCTTGTCTTCTTTAAATTCAATTGCATTTAATTATGCAAATGTTTAAAATTCTTTGAAATACACACATACATATATACACTAAATATTAAAATACTTTTTTATATGCAAATATACAAAAACAAATATACACTAACTTATATATCTATATACATATGTATGGATGTATGTGTGTACATATAAATAAATTATTTAGAAAATTTCTATATGACACAAGTAAGAGACATTTATATAAATATATGCCGACACATACTTAGGTAAGAAAGAAGTTCCCAAGCGGTTCAGAAAAGGCATTAAAACTTTCAGATTAGATCTAGTTTTAAATACATTTTTTAAAGCCTTATTCAGGAAACTGGTAAAGAAATACTATAGTGTAAATTTAATACAAATTTAACTCAAATTGATTCAACTCATTTAAAGTTCTGCATTCTAACATTGAAACTTTAAGAAATCTTCAAAACTTTTACATTCTACCAAAACTCTATTTCTACTCTAAAAAGTCTTGAAATATGTGGGACTTATTGTATCAACATTTAGAAATTTGCATTTATTTGGAAAATTGTATTTTCTTTCTGTAAAACTTACTTTTTACGTATCCAAGTGTGTAAATAAAGAAAATATTTACCAATTTAAATATTTTAAATGTTTTACTTTCTCCAAATAGTTTTCTTTCTAACACATTCAAACGTATACAGATGAATATCAGAAATATTTTGACAAATTTATATTATTTGGCAAAGTGACAACAAAATGCATTCTTTTTTTTTCTGTAGAAAAGAAGTCATAAAAATTATATTTTAATTTTATAGTGAATGAATGTGGTCAGATATAGTAACCTTTCAGAATATTGACATAAATTTTATATTTATTAGGGTATTTTTTACTTCTTCGAAACTTGAGGTGAGTTCAGAACACAAAAGTTTTATACAAAAACTAGGTCTATAATAGAGTAAAGTTTTCGAGAAAAAGTTTTATTGAAAATTTTGCTCAAATCTAGAAAAACGGTTTATTGAAAAATTTTCTCCAGTATAGAGCAAAGTTTTGTAGAAAATTTCGCTGTAGTCTAGAGCAAAGTTTTATAGAAAAACTTGCTTTAGTCTAGAGAAAAGTTTTATAGAAAAACTTTCTCTTGTCCAGAGAAAAGTTTTATAGAAAAACATTCTCTAGTCTAGAGAAAAGTTTTATGGAAAAGTTTTATGAAAAAGTTTTATAGAAAAACTTGCTCTAGACTAGAACATAGTTTTATATAAAAACTTGCTCTAGTATAGATCAAAGCTTTATAGAAAAACTTGCTCTAGTCTAGAGCAAATTTTTATAGAAAAGCTTGCTCCAGTCTATAGGAAAGTTTTATAGAAAATTTGCTCTAGTCTAGCGCAAAGTTTTATTGAAAAGCTTGCTCTAGTCTATAGCAAAGCTTTATAGAAAAACTTGCTCTAATCTAGAGCAAAGTTTTCTAGAAAGTTTTATAGAAAAACTTGCTCTAGTCTAGAGCACAGTTTTATAGAAAAACTTGCTTTAGTCTACAGCAAAGCTTTATAGAAAAACTTGCTCTAGACTAGAACATAGTTTTATATAAAAACTTGCACTAGAGCAAAGTTTTATAAGAAAAACATGCTCTAGTATATAGAAAAGTTTTTGAGAAAAACTTGCTCTAGTCTATAGAAAAGCTTTATAGAAAAACTTGCTCTAGCCTATAGAAAAGCTTTATAGAAAAACTTGCTCTAGACTAGAACATAGTTTTATATAAAATCTTGCACTAGTCTAGAGCAAAGTTTTATATAAAAACTTGAAATAGTCTAGATCAAAGCTTTATAGACAAACTTGCTCTAGTCTAGAGCAAAGTTTTGTAGAAAAGCTTGCTCTAGTCTATAGGAAATTTTTACAGAAAATTTGGTCTAGAGCAAAGTTTTATAGAAAAGCTTGCTCTAGACTATAGCAAAGCTTTATAGAAAACGTTGCTCTAGTCTAAAGCAAAGTTTTGTAGAAAAACTTGCTTTAGTCTATAGAAAAGTTTTATTGAATAACTTGCTCTAGTCTAGAGCAAAGCTCTATAGAAAAACTTGCTCTAGTCTATAGGAAATTTTTATAGAAAATTTGGTCTAGAGCAAAGTTTTATAGAAAAGCTTGCTCTAGACTATAGCAAAGCTTTATAGAAAACTTTGCTCTAGTCTAAAGCAAAGTTTGGTAGAAAAACTTTATAGAATAACTTGCTCTAGTCTAGAGCAAAGCTCTATAGAAAAATTTGTTCTAGTCTAGAGCAAAATTTTATGGAAAAATTTTATGAAAAAAATACAACAAAGTTAAAAAAAAATTCTCTAGTCCAGAGCAAAGTTTTTTAAAAAAACTTTCTTAAGTCTATACTAAAGTTTTATAGAAAAATAAGCTGCAGTTTAGAGCAAAGCTTTATAAAAAATTTTGTTCTAATCTAGAGCAAAGTTTTATAGAAAATTTTGCTCTAATCTGGGGAACATTTTTATAGAAAACTCATTGAAAAAGCTAAGTTTTGCAAGAAATCTTGATTTTGGTTTTGACAACGTTCCGGATTGATTCGCTTTTTTAAGTGTATAAACACTTTAAAGTAGCAAATGTTAAATTTTAATTTCTTAAGTGTTATTTGCTTAAAGGAAATCTTGATTTTATTCAAATGTCCTTAAACAGTTTGCCAACAATTCTATTGTTGTACTTAGGTTATCATTGATACACTTAAACACACACACTCAAGCTTAACAGGGATGTAAAGCTCACTACATAGGTATGCATTAAGTTTAGTACATATCGAGACAAAAAGTACCGGTAATAAATTGTAAAATTTGCAAATATAGTTTCAATTGGTTGGTCGAAATCTACAGTTACAGATTAATTTAAACAAAATTTGATTCAGTTACCGTTAAACAGTACAGATCAAATATTATTTCGGGTAATAAACTTGGATCGAACTTTTACACAAACAAGTGAAGAATGAACATTCTAAAATAAAGTTAAGTTTTTGTTCAATTTTGTTCTCATTGAAGGGTTCAGTTTTTCCATAATTTCTGAGATTTTTTTGGATTACGATTATGAAGAAAATTTTTGTTATTAATTCAAAAAAAATGAGTAATGATTATTGTAACCTAAAAAGTACATTCTTGAAAAGTACTTTTATAGATTAATGTACCATTTTACCACATTAATACAATAAGAAGTATGTGTGATGTAAACCAGAGAGAGAATACTATGGTAATAGATAAAGGCCAATGTTTATATGAATGTTTTTAAGGAGTTGGGGGAGGCAGCAATGCACAGTGGTATAGGAAAAAAAAAAGAGGGAAATAATTCGGTAACTTCTAAACGGTTAATCCGATTTTAATGAAATTTGGTGTGCACAAAGAGGAGGTGTTGTCGAGTTTAGGTTTTGAATTTGGACCTTATAGGCAAACCAGGGGCCCGGCGGGGGGTCCTCAAATTAGGACACCTCGGCTATGTTAAATTTTTAAAACGATCCTATTTCTTCATTTGAGTTCCGATTTAAAAAAAATTTCGTATATAGAATCTCCTCATCGAGCACTATAAAAAATGTCGTCGTAGCAGTAAATTATCTCTTATAGTTTAGGAGATATTCGCATTTGAATATTAAAATTTTAAAATTTTTACCGTCCTTACTTTAGTTTTTTTGATAATAGCAGGTCCAAATATTTCCGATTTTCGCCATTTTTTTTTTATTTGCTTAACAACAAGTTTATATACCAAGCAGTGAAAGAATTATGTAAAAATCATGACTGAGTCCAAAGTTATAGGCATTTAAATTTAAAAAATTAAAAAAAGGCGATTTTTTGACATTTTTTTGGGAAAAAAGTATCTTTTTCTTTTTAAGTTATCTAAAAAGTTTCTAAGAAGATGTATATAGAATTTATACTTTTTGGAAAGCTGACTTTACATAAAATACGATAAATGAAACAAAACCTAAAAATTTTTGATACCGAGGGGACCAGGTCCATCCAAAAAAAACCCTATTTTTTATGGAAAATTAAATTTTGAGCAAAAATTCTCAAATCGCATAGTCGATATCAAATTATAGTGACCTGTTTTATATGACCCAATAAGTTCTTAATCATTTTGTAACGGGTTTCGATAACCCCGCCCCTGGTATGGATATAATAGGCAAAAAACCAAAAAATCCCATTTTTGGGATTTTTTAAAACTTTTTTGGGAATTCCGGGATTTCTAATAAGAAAATTCGAAATTTTTATTTAATTTTGGATTTTGAGTAAAAAAATCTACCTAACTGTAAAATTTCATCAAAAAATATTCATAAATAAAATTTTTATTGCAATTTGAAAAATTTGTATCTTCGCAAAAACTGAATAAAAAACATTTTTTAATTTTTTTTAAAAAAAGTATTCCGCGAATTTTTTAATTTTCAAAAATTATATACAGTTTTGAAAAATAGACAAAATTACCTTTCCATTGATATATAACATGCCTACCTAATGTTTTTTAAGTGACAAATTAATTAGGGAAAACTCAACATCTTTTAGAAAATTTACCTAGCACTATTATTTTCATCCATATATGTAACAAATTTAAGAGTTAACCTTATAGTGCTCGATGAGGAGATTCTATATACGAAATTTTTTTTTAAATCGGAACTCAAATGAAGAAATAGGATCGTTTTAAAAATTTAACATAGCCGAGGTGTCCTAATTTGAGGACCCCCCGCCGGGCCCCTGGTTGGCCTATAAGGTCCAAATTCAAAACCTAAACTCGACAACACCTCCTCTTTGTGCACACCAAATTTCATTAAAATCGGATTAACCGTTTAGAAGTTACCGAATTATTTCCCTCTTTTTTTTTCCTATACCACTGTGCAATGGTAGTAAAAAACAGAGCTTAAAAAAATAACTTGAATTTTCTAGGGAACAATTTGGCAATTTATATATGAACGTGGGTACAACATGCTGATATATTTGTGGTAACAAGTGATAAGCGCCTATGTCGGTTTAAAGAAATCTTTATTTCACTTACAAGATTTTCTGAAAGGATATAAAAATCATGTTGACTTCTTAATATGAATTATCTGTAATTCTATTGTTTAAAAAATTATTAGTTTAATAATAATTTTCGAATTAAGCTGTTATGGCTTGTGATCACAGTTATGTTTTGGGCTTGACCTAGTGTGCAGTATGTTTTAACTACATATTCCTATATAACATTCATACATCTGTAAATAAATATATGTATATATATGTATGTATACTTACATAGTACAATTTGTTAGAAGAAAGGGAAGAGAAATCTAAAAATATCTGTATGTTAAGTGTTAAGCTGTGTGTGTTTGTTAAATTTGTTAAATTTAAATTTGTTGGTTATAAATGTGTTGGTATGATGTAAGTTATATGTATGCTTGTGGGTTGAAATGCTTACAAGGCACATCCGGTATACAGTACTAATGTTTTCTACTTTAGTTTCCTGCTAGTATTCACCCATTTAGTAAGTTTGAACTTTTTCTCAAATTTGTTCATTTTTTTTTTCTTCCTCTACAATTGTTTTTTATTTTCGTAGTTTTCAGTATTTTGACATACTGTTGTTTATGTGTCACTGTTAGTCGGTGCGGTATGGCCATTTGTCTGCTTGTCTCTTGAGAGCCAAGGAAGCATTCATTCAAATATATGCGAGTTTATACGTTTTATATGAACATACCTACAAAAATAGTAGCCGCATACATATACATACATGTCTCGTTACTAGATATCAGGAAGACAGTAGCGTACGGCTGCTAATTTGAAAGCATTTGTTGTTACATATTTTTTAACTTATGAGAGATGGGTTGTGATCGCATGTGAATCTCAACGCAAAACCAAATATCTAAGATGAGTAGTTATTTTGGCGCGGCAGCCATAATATTTAAACAATTTTTAAAATCTTATAAAAAATTTTAGCAAAAATTTCAATATTGAAGATCTTAGCAGAAACTACACTTTTGAAAAATGGAAATAAAATTTGGGAATTATAATAAAAAAACTAAAATTTAAAAATTTTTAGTACAAATCTGAAAATTTGGCACAAAACTAAAATTAAACAAGCTTTTGTACAAAAGTAAAATTTTAATGAAAACTTAAACATTAACAAAAAAAACTTTGGTACAAATCTGAATTTCAAAATAATTTGATGCAATTTTGTACTAAAATTTAAGAAAATTTTAGTAAAAAACTAATATTGAAATTTAAGTAAAGAAAACTAAAATTTTTAAAATTTACAAAAGTACAAAATTAAAATTTAGAATTCCAAAAAAAAAACATTTTGTAGTTAGTTAGTTAGTTAGTTAGTTAGTTAGTTAGTTAGTTAGTTAGTTAGTTAGTTAGTTAGTTAGTTAGTTATTTAGTTAGTTAGTTAGTTAGTTACACCGAAGCCTTTATTTGCCCTGTTGTGCAAGTTAGTTAGTTAGTTAGTTAGTTAGTTAGTTAGTTAGTTAGGTAGTTAGGTAGTTAGTTGTTAGTTAGTTAGTTCGTTAGTTAGTTCGTTGTTAGTTCGTTAGTTATTTCGTTAGTTAGTTAGTTCGTTAGTTAGTTAGTTAGTTAGTTTAGTTAGTCAGTTAGTTAGTTAGTTAGTTAGTTAGTTAGTTAGTTAGTTAGTTCGTTCGTTAGTTAGTTCGTTAGTTCGTTCTTTCGTTCGTTAGTTGTTCGTTATTCGTTCGTTCGTTCGTTTGTTTTGTTCGTTCGTTCGTTCGTTCGTTCGTTAGTTTTCGTTCGTTAGTTCGTTCTTTCGTTCGTTAGTTCGTTAGTTGTTAGTTGTGTTAGTTCGTTAGTTCGTTTAGTTCGTTAGTTCGTTAGTTCGTTCGTTTCGTTCGTTCGTTCGTTCGTTCGTTCGTTCGTTCGTTTTCGTTCGTTCGTTCGTTCGTTCGTTCGTTCGTTCGTTCGTTTTCGTTCGTTTTCGTTAGTTCGTTCGTTCGTTCGTTCGTTCGTTCGTTCTTCGTTCGTTCGTTCGTTCGTTCGTTCGTTCGTTCGTTCGTTCGTTCGTTCGTTCGTTCGTTCGTTCGTTCGTTCGTCGTTTCGTTCGTTCGTTCGTTCGTTCGTTTCTTCGTTCGTTCGTTCGCGTTTCGTTCGTTCGTTTCGTTCGTTCGTTCGTTCGTTCGTTCGTTCGTTTTGTTCGTTCGTTCGTTCGTTCGTTCGTTCGTTCGTTCGTTCGTTCGTTCGTTTCGTTCGTTCGTTCGTTCGTTCGTTCTTTCGTTCGTTCGTTCGTTCGTTCGTTCGTTCGTTCGTTCGTTTCGTTCGTTCGTTCGTTCGTTCGTTCGTTCGTTGTTCGTTGTTCGTTTCGTTCGTTTCGTTCGTTCGTTCGTTCGTTCGTTCGTTCGTTCGTTCGTTTTCGTTCGTTTTCGTTCTTTTTCGTTCGTTCGTTCGTTCGTTCGTTCTTTCGTTCGTTTCGTTCTTCGTTCGTTCGTTCTTCTTTAGTTCGTTCGTTCGTTCGTTCGTTCGTTCGTTCGTTAGTTCGTTCGTTCGTTCGTTCGTTCGTTCGTTCGTTCGTTCGTTCGTTCGTTCGTTCGTTCGTTCGTTCGTTCGTTCTTCGTTTCGTTCGTTCGTTCGTTCGTTCGTTCGTTCGTTCGTTCGTTTTCGTTCGTTCGTTCGTTCGTTCGTTCGTTCGTTCGTTTCGTTCGTTCGTTCGTTCGTTCGTTCGTTCGTTCGTTCGTTCGTTCGTTCGTTCGTTCGTTCGTTCGTTCGTTCGTTCGTTCGTTCGTTCGTTCGTTCGTTCGTTCGTTTCGTTCGTTCGTTCGTTCGTTCGTTCGTTCGTTCGTTTCGTTCGTCGTTCGTTCGTTCGTTCGTTTCGTTCGTCGTTCGTTTCGTTTTCTTCGTTCGTTCGTTCGTTCGTTCGTTGTTCGTTCGTTCGTTCGTTCGTTCGTTCGTTCGTTTCGTTCGTTCGTTCGTTCGTTCGTTCGTTCGTTCGTTCGTTCGTTCGTTCGTTCGTTCGTTCGTTCGTTCGTTCGTTCGTTCGTTCTTCGTTCGTTCGTTGTTCGTTTCGTTGTTCTTCTTGTTCGTCCTTCGTTCGTTCGTTCGTTCGTTCGTTCGTTAGTTCGTTCGTTTTCGTTCGTTTTCGTTAGTTCGTTCGTTTCCGTTCCGTTAAACTGCGCGCACCCCTTTCTGTAGCCTTCTTTGCCCTGTTGTGCGTCCTTTTTCCTTCCCCCCTCCTAAAAATAAAACTAAAATTTTGAAAGCTTTTTTTACTAAAATTTAGTAAAAAAAATAATTGCATTACAAACTAAAATTTAGAAGTTCATGCAGACACACTTTTAAAACATTTTAAATCCATACAATAGCTTATTTACCTATTTAGTCCTTTAGCACGACCCTGACACTATGTACGTATGTAAATCTGAGTTTAATATATATATTTATTTTTATTAAAAGCCTCATCCATTTGTCTCCAAAAATGGAAAAAAAGAAGCAGCAACTTAAAATAGCAAGATAAAAGTCAAAAATTTCATTTTTCCTGCAAAAACATTTCTAAGGAAAATACGACAAATAATACCATTTTTCAAACATACTATACTTTCTATTAAAGAATGAATGAAACTAAAGAGAGAAAGTAGTTCTTAGCTACAGAAAAAAAAAATAATGAATGAAAAATTGTGAATACGAAAAAAGTTTTGCTTTTATTTAAATTTTAATTCGTAACAGCCTCAGGTTGTAAATTAAGTGCAGCAGCTACATATAGTAATAAAGACTAGAAATGAAAGAACGAAAGAAAACTAGGCAGTGAGGTTTTGCACTGTGTGCTTAAACACAAGAATATTAAATGATACAAAAAAAATTACAGAAAAAAAACTAAATGAACTGGTTGTGTATGTGTAAGTTTTGAATAAAGATATGAATGTATGAAAGTGTGTGTTTTCACTAAATAGACACATTTAATGAAAATATAAAAAAAACTGCGAGAAAAACTTAAAACCATTACATTAATAAAAAGCTCAACAGAGAAAAAGTGAAAATATAAAATGAGAATTTAAGTAAAAAAGAAAATTTAAAAGAAAATACTGTTTCTGAAACTAATTTAACTATAAACACTTTCATAAAGAATGAAAATAGACTAATGTCAACTAGTATTATTTAGATACTTTTGAATATAAGGCAGGTAAATACGTTGACTCTTACTACTTTTCAAAACAATGAATCTTTTCATTTTAAATCTCTATAAGTCAAATGACCAACAAAATCATAACTTAATTTCTAAACCAAAAATCCAAACATATTATTTTCTAAGTTTTAAAAGAGTTATAAAATTTTTAAATTAAAAAAAGACATAAATTAGAATATTTGACAATCTGTATGGTTTTATGACCTAGCAATTAAAGCTTTATTTTATTTCATTTTATTTTATTGCACATTTTGTATGTTTTCCTTTTTTCCTTCTCTCCTTTTTTTGTGTTTAAAAGACATGCAAAAATAAAACAAAAGTATAAAATTAAATATTCTGAAAACTTTAAATGTCAAAATTAATTTCAAAAGTAATTAACGTATAAACTTTTTATGTCAACATTTTTGTTGTTTTTCTTTTTCTCCCCCTCTCTCTCTTTCACTCGATCTCACACATACAAATTTAGCTTAAACTTGTAATAGTTTTGTTAGTGTTTAAATTTGTAGGACTGTGATGAAAGTTTAAGAGGAGAAAGACCTTTAAAAGACTGGAGTATTTAGAATGTTGTATATCTCTATATAAAATTTTCTCTCTATGAAAATTTTCTATAAAAAGAAAAATTTTATAAAAAGCTGATTTTGTGAAAATTTTCTATAAAAAGCTGATTTTGTGAAAATTTTCTATAAAAAGCTAATTTTGTGAAAATTTCCTATAAAAGAGAATTTTGTGAAAATTTCCTATAAAAAGAGAATTTTGTGAAAATTTCCTATAAAAAGAGAATTTTGTGAAAATTTCCTATAAAAAGAAAATTTTGTGAAAATTTCCTATAAAAAGAAAATTTTGTGAAAATTTCCTATAAAAAGAAACTTTTGTGAAAATTTCCTATAAAAAGAAACTTTTGTGAAAATTTCCTATAAAAAGAAAATTTTGTGAAAATTTCCTATAAAAAGAAAATTTTGTGAAAATTTCCTATAAAAAGAAAATTTTGTGAAAATTTCCTATAAAAAGAAAATTTTGTGAAAATTTCCTATAAAAAGAAAATTTTGTGAAAATTTTCTATAAAAAGAAAATTTTGTGCAAATTTTCTATAAAAAGAAAATTTTGTGAAAATTTCCTATAAAAAGAAAATTTTGTGAAAATTTCCTATAAAAAGAAAATTTTGTGAAAATTTCCTATAAAAAGAAAATTTTGTGAAAATTTCCTATAAAAGAAAATTTTGTGAAAATTTCCTATAAAAAGAAATTTTGTGAAAATTTCCTATAAAAAGAAAATTTTGTGAAAATTTCCTATAAAAAGAAAATTTTGTGAAAATTTCCTATAAAAGAAAATTTTGTGAAAATTTCCTATAAAAAGAAAATTTTGTGAAAATTTCCTATAAAAAGAAAATTTTGTGAAAATTTCCTATAAAAGAAAATTTTGTGAAAATTTCCTATAAAAAGAAATTTTGTGAAAATTTCCTATAAAAAGAAATTTTGTGAAAATTTCCTATAAAAAGAAAATTTTGTGAAAATTTCCTATAAAAAGAAAATTTTGTGAAAATTTCCTATAAAAGAAAATTTTGTGAAAATTTCCTATAAAAAGAAAATTTTGTGAAATTTCCTATAAAAAGAAAATTTTGTGAAAACTTTTCCTATAAATAGAAAATTTTGTGGAAATTCCTATAAAAAGAAAATTTGTGAAAATTTCTATAAAAGAAAAAATGTGAAAATTTCCTATAAAAAGAAAATTTTGTGAAAATTTCCTATAAAAAGAAAATTGTGTGAAAATTTTCCTATAAAAGAAAATTTTGTGAAAATTTCCTATAAAAAGAAAATTTTGGGAAAATTTCCTATAAAAAGAAAATTTTGTGAAAATTTTCTATAAAAAGAAAATTTTGTGAAAATTTTCTATAAAAGAAAATTTTGTGCAAATTTTCTATAAAAAGAAAATTTTGTGAAAATTTCCTATAATAAAAGAAAATTTTGTGAAAATTTCCTATAAAAAGAAATTTTGTGAAAATTTCCTATAAAAAGAAATTTTGTGAAAATTTCCTATAAAAAGAAAATTTTGTGAACATTCCTATAAAAAGAAAATTTTGTGAAAATTTTCTATAAAAAGAAAATTTTGTGAAAAATTTCCTATAAAAAGAAAATTTTTGTGAAATTTCCTATAAAAGAAAATTTTGTGAAAATTTCCTATAAAAAGAAAATTTTGTGAAAATTCCTATAAAAGAACATTTTGTGAAAATTTCAAATAAAAAGAAAATTTTGTGAACATTTCCTATAAAAAGAAAATTTTGTGAAAATTTTCTATAAAAAGAAAATTTTGTGAAAATTTCCTATAAAAGAAAATTTTGTGAAAATTTCAAATAAAAAGAATATTTTGTGAAAATTTCCAATAAAAGAAAATTTTGTGAAAATTTTAAATAAAAAGAAAATTTTGGAAAAATTTCCTATAAAAAGAAAATTTTGTGAAAATTTCCTATAAAAGAAAATTTTGTGAAAATTTCCTATATAAAGAAAATTTTGTGAAAATTTCCTATAAAAAGAAAATTTTGTGAAAATTTCCAATAAAAAGAAAATTTTGTACAAAAGAAAATTTTATGAAAATTTTCTATAAAATTTTGTGAAAATTTCCTACAAAAAGAAAATTTTGTGAAAATTTCCTATAAAAGAAAATTTTGTGAAAATTTCCTATAAAAGAAAATTTTGTGAAAATTTCCTATAAAAAGAAAATTTTGTGAAAATTTCAAATAAAAAGAAAATTTTGTGAACATTTCCTATAAAAAGAAAATTTTGTGAAAATTTTCTATAAAAAGAAAATTTTGTGAAAATTTCCTATAAAAGAAAATTTTGTGAAAATTTCAAATAAAAAGAATATTTTGTGAAAATTTCCTATAAAAGAAAATTTTGTGAAAATTTTAAATAAAAGAAAATTTTGGAAAAATTTCCTATAAAAAGAAAATTTTGTGAAAATTTCCTATATAAAGAAAATTTTGTGAAAATTTCCTATAAAAAGAAAATTTTGTGAAAATTTCCAATAAAAAGAAAATTTTGTACAAAAAGAAAATTTTATGAAAATTTTCTATAAAATGAAAATTTTGTATAAAAAGAATATTTAACAAAAATTTTCTTTAAAAAGAAAATTTAAAAATTAATTTTCTTTAAAAATTAGCTAAAAATTTATATATTGAAAACTCTGCCTAAAGGTCACGAAACTCTTTTCAAATTTTGTTTGAAGTTTTTACCCAGACCGAATGGATTAAAATTTTCAACAGTATGCAAAAGTAGAGAAGCTGAAGAGCAAGAGTAAAAAAAAAGCAACAACAAAAAGGTTATTTCTGTGTAGTTGTAATGGAAGTGGTAATTTAAATGAGAGAAAATATCACTTTGTCCATTTTTTTTCAGCAACTATTCATGTTCTTTATGAACTCACACATACAAGGACATTTTCAGTTCACATACATTGTCAAACTCATATAAATAATCTATGTAAATCTCTGCTGACTTTTAGTGGACTGATACAGTTCACTCCTTTGCTCACACAAAGACATTCACTCACACACATTTTCTTCACAGACACCCGCACTATGAGAAATTTGTCTGTTTCCATTGTTTAATGTCCTTAAGCTTTTGTTTGGCTGGTGTGTCAGTTTTATTTGGTTTGTATCCTTTTTTTTTTTGTCTTAAAATTTCTCTTCCTCTCTACAATCTTCAGCAACCATAACGTCTGTCTCATACTTGAATGTCTTTCGTCTCTCACGGTCATTAGTAAAATTAAATACAAGTTGTCATATCAAATAGTTTTACAGTTGTCGTTCGTCTTTTTTGTTTTTTTATTTGAATACTTTTCTCTGATTTTTTTTTTTTTCTTGTAAACAATTTGTTCATGTTAAAGTTTCTGTAAAATTCATGTTTTATTTTTCTCCATTTTTATTATTTTGCCTTTCATTACAAGGAGAAAGTATGAGTTTTAATATCTGTGTATGAGAATCTGTGTGAGCAAGCGTATAGTTGTGTATGTGTAATTTAAAAAATGTTCTTTGTCATAATTAAACATTATAACATTATTTAAGTCTCAAAAAGAAATGAAAATGGCTGGAGAAAAAAAATTCTATGAAATGAAATTTTTATTTTTAGGAGTTTGTAAATTGATGTTTTAAATTTAATTGTTTCTCTTTCTTTCTTCTTCAACAGATTTAATTTTGTGTAAAGTTATTTCATGAATATGACAAATGTTTTAAATGATTTGTTTTTTTTTTTTCTTTTGTGTGTTACAAGGCCATCAAGTATGGTTTTTAATGAAATATTTTCTTCACATACTTTAAATTCACTTCAGCGTAAATATGATTAATGATGTATTAATTTTGTAATAAATTTTGCCTTCCTTGTCATAAAGAATATTTCAAAGGGAATTTTTGTAACATTATCTTGCGCAAAATTAATACATAAGGAAAAAACAGTGAGATTTACAGGATAAAATATTTGTTTAATGACTTTTATTATTTTTCTTGAGTGAAGAAACTTTTACAAAACTTATTCCATGACTAGTTATGTGATAAAAGGATTCCTAAATATTCTTAACCTCAACACACCTCTCGAAGCAAGTCCAATGTCTGCTCTTATCACTTTGTTGTCTCTAATGATAACTGTCTTGCAGCAATACTTTAATATTGTCCTTTTAAATTTCAACATGACACACAAGAATTTTGTTATATTTCCTTGGAATTTCGAAAAGTTTAATTTAGTAATTGGCTTAATTTCTTCACTACTCTATTATACTAACAATTATTTTCATACATATTTAAAAAACTACTTTTTAAGTTTTAATAATGATTTTCTTAAAATTTCAAATACAGCAAAAACCCTTTGTTTTTGAAGCTAACTACATACAAATTTCAAATCAGAGATGTAAAATCTTATATGTACAAAAGATCAGTTCTAGTTCAGTTCTAGTTCAGTTCTAATTCAGTTCTAGTTCAGTTCTAGTTCAGTTCTAGTTCAGTTCTAGTTCAGTTCTAGTTCAGTTCTAGTTCAGTTCTAGTTCAGTTCTAGTTCAGTTCTAGTTCAGTTCTAGTTCAGTTCTAGTTCAGTTCTAGTTCAGTTCTAGTTCAGTTCTAGTTCAGTTCTATTTCAGTTCTAGTTCAGTTTAGTTCAGTTCTAGTTCAGTTCTAGTTCAGTTCTAGTTCAGTTCTAATTCAGTTCTAGTTCAGTTCTAGTTCAGTTCTAGTTCAGTTCTAGTTCAGTTATAGTTCAGTTCTAGTTCATTATAGTCAGTTCTAGTTCAGTTCTAGTTCAGTTCTAGTTCAGTTCTAGTTCAGTCTAGTTCAGTTCTAGTTCAGTTCTAGTTCAGTTCAGTTCTAGTTCAGTTTAGTTCAGTCTAGTTCAGTTCTAGTTCAGTTCTAGTTCAGTTCTAGTTCAGTTCTAGTTCAGTTCTAGTTCAGTTCTAGTCAGTTCTAGTTCAGTTCTAGTTCAGTTCTAGTTCAGTTCTAGTTCAGTTCTAGTTCAGTTCTAGTTCAGTTCTAGTTCAGTTCTAGTTCAGTTCTAGTTCAGTCTAGTTCAGTTCTAGTTCAGTTCTAGTTCAGTTCTAGTTCAGTCTAGTTCAGTTCTAGTTCAGTTCTAGTTCAGTTTCTAGTTCAGTTCTAGTTCAGTTCTAGTTCAGTTCTAGTTCAGTTCTAGTTCAGTTCTAGTTCAGTTCTAGTTCAGTTCTAGTTCAGTTCTAGTTCAGTTCTAGTTCTAGTTCAGTTCTAGTTCAGTTTAGTTCAGTTCTAGTTCAGTTCTAGTTCAGTTCTAGTTCAGTTCTAGTTCAGTTCTAGTTCAGTTCTAGTTCAGTTCTAGTTCAGTTCTAGTTCAGTTCTAGTTCAGTTCTAGTTCAGTTCTAGTTCAGTTCTAGTTCAGTTCTAGTTCAGTTCTAGTTCAGTTCTAGTTCAGTTCTAGTTCAGTTCTAGTTCAGTTCTAGTTCAGTTCTAGTTCAGTTCTAGTCAGTTCTAGTTCAGTTCTAGTTCAGTTCTAGTTCAGTTCTAGTTCAGTTTCTAGTCATAGTTCTAGTTCAGTTCTAGTTCAGTTCTAGTTCAGTTCGTAGTTCAGTTCTAGTTCAGTTCTAGTTCAGTTCTAGTTCAGTTCTAGTTCAGTTCTAGTTCAGTTCTAGTTCAGTTCTAGTTCAGTTCTAGTTCAGTTCTAGTTCAGTTCTAGTTCAGTTCTAGTGCAAGTTCTAGTTCAGTTCTTAGTTCAGTTCTAGTTCAGTTCTAGTTCAGTTCTGTTCAGTTCTAGTTCAGTTTTCTAGTTCAGTTCTAGTTCAGTTCTAGTTCAGTTCTAGTTCAGTTCTAGTTCAGTTCTAGTTCAGTTCTAGTTCAGTTCTAGTTCAGTTCTAGTTCAGTTCTAGTTCAGTTCTAGTTCAGTTCTAGTTCAGTTCTAGTTCAGTTCTAGTTCAGTTCTAGTTCAGTTCTAGTTCAGTTCTAGTTCAGTTCTAGTTCAGTTCTAGTTCAGTTCTAGTTCAGTTCTAGTTCAGTTCTAGTTCAGTTCTAGTTCAGTTCTAGTTCAGTTCTAGTTCTAGTTCAGTTCTAGTTCAGTTCTAGTTCAGTTCTAGTTCAGTTCTAGTTCAGTTCTAGTTCAGTTCTAGTTCAGTTCTAGTTCAGTTCTAGTTCAGTTCTAGTTCAGTTCTAGTTCAGTTCTAGTTCAGTTCTAGTTCAGTTCTAGTTCAGTTCTAGTTCAGTTCTAGTTCAGTTCTAGTTCAGTTCTAGTTCAGTTCTAGTTCAGTTCTAGTCAGTTCTAGTTCAGTTCTAGTTCAGTTCTAGTTCAGTTCTAGTTCAGTTCTAGTTCAGTTCTAGTTCAGTTCTAGTTCAGTTCTAGTTCAGTTCTAGTTCAGTTCTAGTTCAGTTCTAGTTCAGTTCTAGTTCAGTTCTAGTTCAGTTCTAGTTCAGTTCTAGTTCAGTTCTAGTTCAGTTCTAGTTCAGTTCTAGTTCAGTTCTAGTTCAGTTCTAGTTCAGTTCTAGTTCAGTTCTAGTTCAGTTCTAGTTCAGTTCTAGTTCAGTTCTAGTTCAGTTCTAGTTCAGTTCTAGTTCAGTTCTAGTTCAGTTCTAGTTCAGTTCTAGTTCAGTTCTAGTTCAGTTCTAGTTCAGTTCTAGTTCAGTTCTAGTTCAGTTCTAGTTCAGTTCTAGTTCAGTTCTAGTTCAGTTCTAGTTCAGTTCTAGTTCAGTTCTAGTTCAGTTCTAGTTCAGTTCTAGTTCAGTTCTAGTTCAGTTCTAGTTCAGTTCTAGTTCAATTCTAGTTTAGTTCTAGTTCAGTTCTAGTTCAGTTCTAGTTCAGTTCTAGTTCAGTTCTAGCAGTTCTAGTTCAGTTCTGGTTCAGTTCTAGTTCAGTTCTAGTTCAGTTCTAGTTCAGTTCTAGTTCAGTTCTAGTTCAGTTCTAGTTCAATTCTAGTTCAGTTCTAGTTCAGTTCTAGTTCGGTTCTAGTTCAGTTCTAGTTCAGTTCTAGTTCAATTCTAGTTCAGTTCTAGTTCAGTTTTAGTTCAGTTCTAGTTCAGTTATAGTTCAGTTCTAGTTCAGTTATAGTTCAGTTCTAGTTCAAAAATGTGCATTTTATTTTCCATCTCTGTTTCAAAACTTGGTCTTCATACAAGTGTATATGTATGTGCTCATATACATCGTATGTATATGAATAAAAACTTCTGTGTAAAATATCTACATATATACATACACATGTATTTATAAACTTTGTATTTGAAAATATTGCCATGTTATGCTACAACACATGCTGAAGTTCTTTATTGTTTTTAAGAAAATGACATGTAAAACTTCTTCAAAAGCTATCTCAAGCGTATTGTATGGTTGCATCGGTGGTTAACAATCATCTTCAAACCCCTCTACCACAACTTCTAGGAAAGATTTTGCTCGAACTACTGCCAAGCAGCAAGTTGTTGTTGTGTACTAACCGACAAAAACCTAAATATTGTTATAAAAAATTTCAATATTTTGGTATTGTATTTATCATTGTGGTATATTTTGCAAACATACATATTTATATGCACATAGACTGCAAGTCTATATTAAGCAAGTAATGGAAAAAAATTTTTGTTTATTTAAATAAGGTTTATTTTATGTTTTACATTTGACAGAAAACTGTCAAACTACTTGCTGTTGTTTTTATTTTTGAGTATAGCAGTTTCACTATTCACTTGAAATAAATTGCAACTAAATCAAAAACATTCAATAAATGTCATTGGTCTATATAGTTGTCAACATTACTTGTGATTCATTGCCAAAGTCCTTAAAAGGTGTATTCGAATATGTCAGTTTTAATTTGACGCTTAGAAAATCGTTATAAAATGAAGATTTTTATTACAAAAAATAATTAGAATTTGTGCGTATCTGTTTATGGGAGTTTTGACAGTTTTATGCAGTGATAAAAAAGTGATATCTGTATAAAAACTTAACCTTTATAAGCTAAATATGCACGTGGGTGAATTGATAATTAAGTAAAATTATAGTAATATCGTAATTTGAGTGGAAGCATGGATTTTAGTTCCAGAATTTTATAGAGAGGAACATATTTTTTTCAAAAGGCAGGTCAGATATTTTAACTAGAATAACTCACTTATTAATAACCCCTCCACTAGCTGAAAACCTCTTTTATACCTTTTTGTATTTAGCACGTAGAGGTGTACAACTGTATGTGTTTTATCTTTTTACTTTGTTCGAGTAGTTTCATCTTTATAAATTTTTTGTATCTGTATGAACTTCATGTTTGCATATGTGTGCGTACTTGAAGTATAAGTATGTGTTTGTGCTGTTTTTATCTTGTTTGCTTAAATTTACAGTAATGAGTGCGTTGTCTTCAATGTTGTCATACGTACTTTACCCGTATAATAGACACTTCTTTACATACATATGTATATGTAAATATGTTTTATTGTACATACATATGTACGTATGTACATATGTACATTAGGGTGTCCCGTGGACCACTTTTTGGTAGAAATGCCTCTCAAATAATGCGTATTAAAGTACTAAATACAGTTCCATTCCAGCGATATAAAATCTTGATCTCAGTACAATATGTTAAAAAATGTTTCCGCAATATTTTAGAAAGGGTCTCAAAGTTTTAAGCTTATCTGAAATAGACCAAATCAAGCACCAAACAATTTATAAAATATTTTTTTTGCTTAATCTAAAAATTACGACAAGTGGACACTTTATTCTATAAATCATTTTGAACTAAAAAAAAGTCAACAAAAATTCAAATTATGTTTTAGTTCGTTAGTTCGTTAGTTAGTTAGTTCGTTAGTTAGTTAGTTAGTAGTCAGTTAGTAGTTAGTTAGTTAGTTAGTTAGTTAGTTAGTTAGTTAGTAGTTAGTTAGTTAGTAGTTAGTTAGTTAGTTAGTAGTTAGTTAGTTCGTTAGTTAGTTCAGTTAGTTAGTTAGTTAGTTAGTTAGTTAGTTAGGTTAGTTAGTTAGTTAGTTAGTTAGTTAGTTAGTTAGTAGTCAGTTAGTTAGTTAGTAGTTAGTAGTTAGTTAGTTAGTTAGTTAGTTAGTTAGTTAGTTAGTTAGTTAGTTAGTTAGTTAGTCTAGTTAGTAGTTAGTTAGTTAGTAGTTAGTTAGTTAGTTAGTTAGTTAGTTAGTTAGTTAGTTAGTTAGTTAGTTAGTAGTTAGTTAGTTAGTAGTTAGTTAGTTAGTTAGTTAGTTAGTAGTTAGTTAGTTAGTTAGTTAGTTAGTTAGTTAGTTAGTTAGTTTAGTTAGTTAGTTAGTTAGTTAGTTAGTAGTTAGTTAGTTAGTTAGTTAGTAGTAGTAGTTAGTTAGTTAGTTAGTTAGTTAGTTAGTTAGTTAGTTAGTTAGTTAGTTAGTAGTTAGTTAGTTAGTTAGTTAGTTAGTAGTTAGTAGTTAGTTAGTTAGTTAGTTAGTTAGTTAGTTAGTTAGTTAGTTAGTTAGTTAGTTAGTTAGTTAGTTAGTTAGTTAGTTAGTTAGTTAGTTAGTAGTTAGTTAGTTAGTTAGTTAGTTAGTTAGTTAGTTAGTAGTAGTTAGTTAGTTAGTTAGTTAGTTAGTTAGTTAGTTAGTTCGTTAGTTAGTTAGTTAGTTAGTTAGTTAGTTAGTTAGTAGTAGTTAGTTAGTTAGTTAGTTAGTTAGTTAGTTAGTTAGTTAGTTAGTTAGTTAGTTAGTTAGTTAGTTAGTTAGTTAGTTAGTTAGTTAGTTAGTAGTTAGTTAGTTAGTTAGTAGTTAGTTAGTTAGTTAGTTAGTAGTTAGTTAGTTAGTTAGTTAGTTAGTTAGTTAGTTAGTTAGTTAGTAGTTAGTTAGTTAGTTAGTTAGTAGTTAGTTAGTTAGTTAGTTAGTAGTTAGTTAGTTAGTTAGTTAGTAGTTAGTTAGTTAGTTAGTTAGTTAGTTAGTTAGTTAGTTAGTTAGTTAGTTAGTTAGTAGTTAGTTAGTAGTTAGTTAGTTAGGTTAGTTAGTTAGTTAGTTAGTTAGTTAGTTAGTTAGTTAGTTAGTTAGTTAGTTAGTTAGTTAGTTAGTTAGTTAGTAGTTAGTTAGTTAGTTAGTTAGTTAGTTAGTTAGTTAGTTAGTTAGTTAGTAGTTAGTTAGTTAGTTAGTTAGTTAGTTAGTTAGTTAGTTAGTTAGTTAGTTAGTTAGTTAGTTAGTTAGTTAGTAGTTAGTTAGTTAGTTAGTTAGTTCGTAGTTAGTTAGTTAGTTAGTAGTTAGTTAGTTAGTTAGGTTAGTTAGTAGTTAGTTAGTTAGTTAGTTATTCGTGTTAGTTAGTTAGTTTTAGTTAGTTAGTTGTAGTTAGTTAGTTAGTTAGTTAGTTAGTTAGTTAGTTAGTTAGTAGTTAGTTAGTTAGTTAGTTAGTTAGTTAGTTAGTAGTTAGTTAGTTAGTTAGTTAGTTAGTTAGTTAGTTAGTTAGTTAGTAGTTAGTTAGTTAGTTAGTTAGTTAGTTAGTTAGTTAGTTAGTAGTTAGTTAGTTAGTTAGTTAGTTAGTTAGTAGTTAGTTAGTTAGTTAGTTAGTTAGTTAGTTAGTTAGTTAGTTAGTTAGTTAGTTAGTTAGTTAGTTAGTTAGTTGTTAAGTTAGTTAGTTAGTTAGTAGTTAGTTAGTTAGTTAGTTAGTAAAGAAAGCATCCACCTTAAAAGGAAGAATTTTACGGCAGGTAGCTAAATTATATTATCCATTAATATCAAGCCGGTCTAATATAACATACACTTATGTGCTCCCTCTTCCCCTTCGTAAATGAGTACGTGTGCTTACTTTATGTATGCAAACACCAATTTGGTGCATTCTTATTCTGCTTTAGTTATGCTCATACCCCAGATACTTTGTATTTTGTGATCTTTTGTATTTTGCTTTTGCTGACATTATAATGTAAAATCGGTTTTAAATATACTTTCTTATTATGTGTATATCTTCATGTGCATATGTTAAAGAATTTTGGTTAGTACGTTTAATCGAAAACAAACCAGTTTAAGGTATGAATATTTAATATTCCTTCTTACGGTATTCTTTTTATACTTTTTCAAATCCTTTTGGCCTCATAATAATAATAAGAAGTACTTTGGAGGGAGGACTTCGACTGCGTTTAACTATCATGTCTTGTGCAACGTAATAATTTGTTTCAAGAAGCATAAATATTTTTTTATAATAAAACCTCAAGATGTATTATGAGAGTTTTCTGTGAACTTGTTTTTATGTGTTCATATGTGGTAAATTTGCATCTTGATTATATTACTATAAGTAAACGACGTATAATTATCAGTCACATACTAAAATATATTCATTTTATCTTTTTAATAATAAATAAATTCCTGAAATTTCAAGGGAAATAAAAGAGTAAAGAAATATAAATACTTTTTAACATGGAACATTAGAGAAACGGCAGCACAAAATTATTTGGATTAGTTGATTAACTAGTCATAATATATAATTTCCTGTTTTTAACTTCGGTCTCTAAAATGTATATTTAAACAATTTAAAGTGATTTTGAAATCAGAAAATTTTTCAAATATTTCTTCATTTAATATTTCACAAAGTAATAAATAAAATAATTATATTCAATTTATAATTACAAATGTTTACAAAGAAAGTTTTGTTTCAGCAAACAAATTAAATGAAATGATTGTAAAACTTATCAAGATATAATTGTATTCCTTAACTTTGAAACACCCCATTAGGAATGTCATAATCAGTGTTTCACGCCCCTCTCTTCAGAGAAATTAATGTTTGCAAAAAAAAAAAAAAAAAAAAGTTCTTCAAAAAATCTTTAGAACTTTTTAGCAGCCCAGACAATAAACCTACAAACATATATATCAAAAGAAACATACTTAACAAACTTATATATCCCTGCTATTCGGGGAGATGTTCCAAATTAGAGATTTTACCCTACAAAATAAACACTAAAATGATGATTAACTTTCTCTATTTATTACAAAGTACAAGTAAAAGTGATTCAACCAAGTAAAGAGACACACTTTGAATCTTTTTAAAACTGACGGGATAAGATTTTTTTACACATACTTGTTATCTTTATATGTAATCATATAAACTAAAAGCCATAAGATTTATAACACTGATATGAAACATATTATACCTTTGAGCATACATTTGAATTATTACATGATATAATTTACTTTCTATGCATACACAAACAACAAAAGTACTAAACAATACAAGACAAAACAAATAATAATAATAAAATAAAAAAAAAAAACATATTACATACTAACAAACAAAAACAATTAAATTAATTTTCTTACATTTTACACACAAGATTTATGGTTTTAGATGCATGAAATCCCCTTTCCGTATCTCTAATGACTTGAAGAGATTACTATAAAGAACAAAAAAGAATACAATTTTGTTGCTTTTTTCTCTCTCTTTTTTATGTCTGGATTTTTGCATTTTTATTAAATCATTTCAAAAACAAAAAAAAAAAAAGAATACATGCATAATGTGTAAAATAATTTAATTTCTGTTAAAGAATGTGTATGAAAGCAGTGAGCGGCAAAAAGAGAACATTGAAAAACATCGAATTTCAAACGACTTTGTTAAAAGCTAAAAGCTTATATTTGTAAAGTGTTTTAGGTTTTTGGTTTTTGGGACAGAGAAAAGTCAAAGCAAATTTACAAAATCTACACATAATATTTGGGTATATTCATATGTATGTATTTATATACATATGTACATGCATATGTCTGTTTATAATTTCATGTATTTGCATTTTAAGGGAAAACCATATGTAATGAGACAATTTTAATATAGTAAAATTGTGCACTTAGAGGAAAATAAATCAATTTAAATTAGGCAAAATTAAATGTTACATAAATTTTGATTTTTGTCAGAACTAGTATATAATTCAGTTCTAGTTCAGTTCTAGTTCAGTTCTAGTTCAGTTCTAGTTCAGTTCTAGTTCAGTTCTAGTTCAGTTCTAGTTCAGTTCTAGTTCAGTTCTAGTTCAGTTCTAGTTCAGTTCTAGTTCAGTTCTAGTTCAGTTCTAGTTCAGTTCTAGTTCAGTTCTAGTTCAGTTCTAGTTCAGTTCTAGTTCAGTTCTAGTTCATTTGTTCAGTTCTAGTTCAGTTCTAGTTCAGTTCTAGTTCAGTTCTAGTTCAGTTCTAGTTCAGTTCTTTCAGTCTAGTTCAGTTCAGTTCAGTTCTAGTTCAGTTCTAGTTCAGTTCTAGTTCAGTTCTAGTTCAGTTCTAGTTCAGTTCTAGTTCAGTTCTAGTTCAGTTCTAGTTCAGTTCTAGTTCAGTTCTAGTTCAGTTCTAGTTCAGTTCTAGTTCAGTTCTAGTTCAGTTCTAGTTCAGTTCTAGTTCAGTTCTAGTTCAGTTCTAGTTCAGTTCTAGTTCAGTTCTAGTTCAGTTCTAGTCAGTTCTAGTTCAGTTTCTAGTTCAGTTCTAGTTCAGTTCTAGTTCAGTTCTAGTTCAGTTCTAGTTCAGTTCTAGTTCAGTTCTAGTTCAGTTCTAGTCAGTTCTAGTCAGTTCTAGTTCAGTTCTAGTTCAGTTCTAGTTCAGTTCTAGTTCAGTTCTAGTTCAGTTCTAGTTCAGTTCTAGTTCAGTTCTAGTTCAGTTCTAGTTCAGTTCTAGTTCAGTTCTAGTTAGTTCTAGTTCAGTTCTAGTTCAGTTCTAGTTCAGTTCTAGTTCAGTTCTAGTTCAGTTCTAGTTCAGTTCTAGTTCAGTTCTAGTTCAGTTCTAGTTCAGTTCTAGTTCAGTTCTAGTTCAGTTCTAGTTCAGTTCTAGTTCAGTTCTAGTTCAGTTCTAGTTCAGTTCTAGTTCAGTTCTAGTTCAGTTCTAGTTCAGTTCTAGTTCAGTTCTAGTTCAGTTCTAGTTCAGTTCTAGTTCAGTTCTAGTTCAGTTCTAGTTCAGTTCTAGTTTCAGTTCTAGTTCAGTTCTAGTTCAGTTCTAGTTCAGTTCTAGTCAGTTCTAGTTCAGTTCTAGTTCAGTTCTAGTTCAGTTCTAGTTCAGTTCTAGTTCAGTTCTAGTTCAGTTCTAGTTCAGTTCTAGTTCAGTTCTAGTTCAGTTCTAGTTCAGTTCTAGTTCAGTTCTAGTTCAGTTCTAGTTCAGTTCTAGTTCAGTTCTAGTTCAGTTCTAGTTCAGTTCTAGTTCAGTTCTAGTTCAGTTCTAGTTCAGTTCTAGTTCAGTTCTAGTTCAGTTCTAGTTCAGTTCTAGTTCAGTTCTAGTTCAGTTCTAGTTCAGTTCTAGTTCAGTTCTAGTTCAGTTCTAGTTCAGTTCTAGTTCAGTTCTAGTTCAGTTCTAGTTCAGTTCTAGTTCAGTTCTAGTTCAGTTCTAGTTCAGTTCTAGTTCAGTTCTAGTTCAGTTCTAGTCAGTTCTAGTTCAGTTCTAGTTCAGTTCTAGTTCAGTTCTAGTTCAGTTCTAGTTCAGTTCTAGTTCAGTTCTAGTTCAGTTCTAGTTCAGTTCTAGTTCAGTTCTAGTTCAGTTCTAGTTCAGTTCTAGTTCAGTTTAGTTCAGTTCTAGTTCAGTTCTAGTCAGTTCTAGTTCAGTTCTAGTAAGTTCTAGTTCAGTTCTAGTTCAGTTCTAGTTCAGTTCTAGTTCAGTTCTAGTTCAGTTCTAGTTCAGTTCTAGTTCAGTTCTAGTTCAGTTCTAGTTCAGTTCTAGTTCAGTTCTAGTTCAGTTAGTTCAGTTCTAGTTCAGTCTGTCAGTTCTAGTTCAGTTCTAGTTCAGTTCTAGTTCAGTTCTAGTTCAGTTCTAGTTCAGTTCTAGTTCAGTTCTAGTTCAGTTTCTAGTTCAGTTCTAGTTCAGTTCTAGTTTTCTAGTTCAGTTCTAGTTCGTTCTAGTTCAGTTCTCGTTCTAGTTCAGTTCTAGTTCAGTTCTAGTTCAGTTCTAGTTTCAGTTCTAGTTCAGTTCTAGTTCAGTTCTAGTTCAGTTCTAGTTCAGTTCTAGTTCAGTTCTAGTTCAGTTCTAGTTCAGTTCTAGTTCAGTTCTAGTCAGTTCTAGTTCAGTTCTAGTTCAGTTCTAGTTCAGTTCTAGTTCAGTTCTAGTTCAGTTCTAGTTCAGTTCTAGTCAGTTCTAGTTCATTCAGTTCAGTTCTAGTTCAGTTCTAGTTCAGTTCTAGTCAGTTCTAGTTCAGTTCTAGTTCAGTTCTAGTTCAGTTCTAGTTCAGTTCTAGTTCTAGTTCAGTTCTAGTTCAGTTCTAGTTCAGTTCTAGTTCAGTTCTAGTTCAGTTCTACTTCAGTTCTAGTTCAGTTCTAGTTCAGTTCTAGTTCAGTTCTAGTTCAGTTCTAGTTCAGTTCTAGTTCAGTTCTAGTTCAGTTCTAGTTCAGTTCTAGTTCAGTTCTAGTTCAGTTCTAGTTCAGTTCTAGTTCAGTTCTAGTTCAGTTTTCTAGTTCAGTTCTAGTTCAGTCTAGTTCAGTTCTAGTTCAGTTCTAGTTCAGTTCTAGTTCAGTTCTAGTTCAGTTCTAGTTCAGTTCTAGTTCAGTTCTAGTTCAGATCTAGTTCAGTTCTAGTTCAGTTCTAGTTCAGTTCTAGTTCAGTTCTAGTTCAGTTCTAGTTTCAGTTCGCCTTCAGTCGTACTCTGTTCTGCTTAGTCTTTGACGTTGCGTATACGTTATATTACACATTAAAAATTTTAAACTATATTGTTTTATAAAAGTGTATATATTAATAAAATAAACCTAATATTTCACAATCATATAACATACATTCAGTCTATATAGGTAATTCACAAGTATTCAAAATTTAAAAAAATTGGAAAATAATTTGAAAATGTTCCAATTTTCTAGTCTTTGACGTTGCGTATACGTTATGTGGGGTATTAAAAAATTTTAAATAATATCTTTTTCACAGTGTATTTATTTATAAAATAACCTTATATTTACACAGGCATCTACATATGCATGCAATTCATATATAAGTAATTCACAAATATTCAAAATTTAACGAAATTGAATAATGATTTTTAAAATGTTCACCTTTTTTTTTGCTGGTTTTTGGTTCCAGCAGTTTAACTTGAAAATTTCTTTGAAAACATAGTGTGTACTTTTGTATATTGTGTTGTGACTTTTCGAGTGCACAAGCTATAAATTTCATAATGCAATTAGTAGATTTGTAAACATTATAATGTTTAGTCGTTCGAACATTCAGACATTCTTAGAATTACTGATTAGGGGCGCACCAATTTTGTCGTGTAGAAAAATTAACTTTGGTTATTTATAGAGTCTATAGTCTGTTTGATTTTAGACCTTGCTAATTTTGTTTAACTTAAATACATATGTATATATGTATGTATGTATGAGTGTACTTTACGACAAGGGCGAATATGTTATTGATAAACATAACAATACACATAAATTTGGTTTGTTTGTACAAATTTTAAACGGAAATTTAATGCTACATATATACATATGTATGTATATGTGTGCTTGTATGTATTATATGAGTGTGTTTGTGTTAACATGTTTGTATATTTTTGAATATTGTTTAAATAATTCAACATTCAACAACAGAGTATTAGTTGTTGTATTTTGTTTGCAGCAGTTACATTTACACACAATCCAACATCCGCACATACATACACTGGCAATTATACATATTTTTGAAGCATGTATAAAATTTAATATGTCCCAGTATATGCTTCAGTAATAACAACAACTATCAGAAGTGGTTTCTTCTTCCAGTTTGCATCCTGCATGACATTAGCATTTTACTTAATAGGTCCAGGTCAAAGTTGTAACACCACCATCTAAGATTTTCATTTATATTGTGTTGTAGTACATAACAGGAAATAATGTTGGAAGTCAATTGTAAAATACATGTTTTATTTTGGGAAGAGGTGGATGAAGTGTAATTTCTTCGCTAAGGTATTTTTTCTATTATTAGTTTTTTATGGTTATGGTGTTAGCTGAATTTTTGGTTGGAATTTTTGAAAACCACTAATTGACTACGTTGTTAGCGGAATTTACTTGTTACCTTACCTAATTTAGTACATTAGTTTTCATATGTTACTGTCCTTACATGTGTGCACTACTTTGATTTTGAGTCCAAGTTAACTTTGTAAATAATTGATTCCTTAATATCAGGTTTAGTTTATGACTTTTGAAATTTTGCTCAAATTGTTAAAATAAATAACTTTTTTTTAGATTAAAACAAAAATCTATTTAATAAGAGCAAAATTAAAAAAGCAACTTTAAAATTATTCGTGGCAACCACGTGGCAATTTTTGAACATTTAACATAATTATGACTGACTGACGGACAGACATAAAGACAGACAGACGGACGGACAGACAGACGGACGGACAGACAGACAAACGGACAGACGTACAGGCAGCTAGACAGACGGACAGACAGACAAACGAACAGACGGACTCAGAATAATTCCCTCCCCACTATAGTGATGTTGAGTAAAGAAAAGTCGTAGTTTTGTTTTGTAGACTGATTTTAAAGATTTTTCATTCATTTCATTATCTGCTTTCATGTTTAAAATAATAAATACATTTTATTAGAAGTTCTCAACATCAAATAAGTTCATTCCTCCTTTCTTTACTTGCATAAATTAATTACTCTAGTGCCACTTACAGCACCACAGACATTTTGTCACATTTTCAAATCCATACCCTTGTCCAAAGAAAATGCAAAACATACAAACAGTAAAGTCATTGAGTTCAATTCTCTCCTTAACAAAGATTAGAATATTAATATTTAATTTCAAATAGAAAAACACACATTCTTACATGGAGAGTAAATACATACTTATTATTAAAAAAATAATTATTTTGAAAGGAAAATATCAAATTAATATTTTTGATACTATTAATGTATTTTATTATAAAATGCAAGAAATTTTTTTTAATATAACTTATCTGCATTCTCAATATTCCCAGTGTATATTCTCTACAATTTCAAGACCCTTTTTTTAATTTAAATTTTAATTATTGTAATTGTTTTCTTATTCATGTGTGTTCTCTTCGAACATCTATCTCATATTATTTAACCTTCATTTAAATGTTTAAAATTTAGACAAAACCTTTATGTTAACACCCTTTTACAAATATACATATTGTTTAGTTTCATTAAAAATTCTAAATTACTTTTCATAAAATTATTTGAAAACCAAATCACACTCTAGAGACTGGAAAATTTAATCTGTTGTGAAGTCATTCACATAAGTTTAGGAAATTGTTTGTATTTGAATGGTTTTGTTCTTAATTTTGTGTATTTTTGAATTGTAAGATGAATGAATGAATATTCATTTTATTTTAACGACCTTTCTTGAAGAAATGCAATTTGATTTGTAACAGTGGTGTTCAAAACAAGTATGTCTTACTTAAACCTGTTACAAGAGGCTATTGGTGAAACTTTTCAATTCCTTTAAGGGATCCATAGACAATTATTATTAAGACTAGACTATAGACTAGGACTATACACTAGACTATAGACTAAGACTATAGACTAGTACTATAGACTAGACTAATAGGACTAGACTATAGACTAAACTATAGACTAGACTATGGACTAGACTATAGACTAGACTATAGACTAGACTATAGACTAGACTATAGACTAGACTATAGACTAGACTATAGACTAGACTATAGAGTAGACTATAGACTAGACTATAGACTAGACTATAGACTAGACTATAGACTAGACTATAGACTACACTATAGACTAGACTATAGACTAGACTATATACACACCATAGACTAGACTATAGACTAGACTATAGACTAGAGTATAGAATATACTATAGACTAGACTATAGACTAGAGTATAGAATGTACTATAGAATGTACTATAGACTAGACTATAGACTAGACAATAGACTAGGCTATAGACTAGACTATAGACTAGACTATAGACTAGACTATAGACTAGACTATAGACTAGACTATAGACTAGACTATAGACTAGACTATAGACTAGACTATAGACTAGACTATAGACTAGACTATAGACTAGACTATAGACTAGACTATAGACTAGACTATAGACTAGACTATAGACTAGACTATAGACTAGACTATAGACTAGACTATAGACTAGACTATAGACTAGACTATAGACTAGACTATAGACTAGACTATAGACTAGACTATAGACTAGACTATAGACTAGACTATAGACTAGACTATAGACTAGAATAGACTAGACTATAGACTAGACTATAGACTAGACTATAGACTAGACTATAGACTAGACTATAGACTAGACTATAGACTAGACTATAGACTAGACTATAGACTAGACTATAGACTAGACTATAGACTAGACTATAGACTAGACTATAGACTAGACTATAGACTAGACTATAGACTAGACTATAGACTAGACTATAGACTAGACTATAGACTAGAATAGACTAGACTATAGACTAGACTATAGACTAGACTATAGACTAGACTATAGACTAGACTATAGACTAGACTATAGACTAGACTATAGACTAGACTATAGACTAGACTAGACTAGACTATAGACTAGACTATAGACTAGACTATAGACTAGACTATAGACTAGACTATAGACTAGACTATAGACTAGACTATAGACTAGACTAGAGACTAGACTATAGACTAGACTATAGACTAGACTATAGACTAGACTATAGACTAGACTATAGACTAGACTATAGACTAGATACAGACTAGTCTAGAGTCTAGTCTATAGACTAGACTATAGACTAGACTATAGACTAGACTATAGACTAGACTATAGACTAGACTATAGACTAGGCTATAGTCTAGTCTATAGACTAGACTATAGACTAGACTATAGACTAGACTATAGACTAGACTATAGACTAGACTATAGACTAGACTATAGACTAGACTATAGACTAGACTATAGACTAGACTATAGACTAGACTATAGACTAGACTATAACTAGACTATAGACTAGACTATAGACTAGACTATAGACTAGACTATAGACTAGACTATAGACTAGACTATAGACTAGACTATAGACTAGACTATAGAACTAGACTATAGACTAGACTATAGACTAGACTATAGACTAGACTATAGACTAGACTATAGACTAGACTATAGACTAGACTATAGACTAGACTATAGACTAGACTATAGACTAGACTATAGACTAGACTATAGACTAGACTATAGACTAGACTATAGACTAGACTAGACTAGACTATAGACTAGACTATAGACTAGACTATAGACTAGACTATAGACTAGACTATAGACTAGACTATAGACTAGACTATAGACTAGACTATAGACTAGACTAGACTAGACTATAGACTAGACTATGACTAGACTATAGACTAGACTATGACTAGACTATAGACTAGACTATAGACTAGACTATAGACTAGACTAGACTAGACTATAGACTAGACTATAGAAAACTATAGACTAGACTATAGACTAGACTATAGACTAGACTATAGACTAGACTATAGACTAGACTATAGACTAGACTATAGACTAGACTATAGACTAGACTATAGACTAGAATATAGACTAGACTATAGACTAGACTATAGACTAGACTATAGACTAGACTATAGACTAGACTATAGACTAGACTATAGACTTGACTATATACTAGACTATAGACTAGACTATAGACTAGACTATAGACTAGACTATAGACTAGACTATAGACTAGACTATAGACTAGACTATAGACTAGACTATAGACTAGACTAGACTAGACTATAGATTAGACTATAGACTAGACTATAGACTAGACTATAGACTAGACTATAGACTAGATTATAGACTATAGATTAGACTATAGACTAGACTATAGACTAGACTATAGACTAGACTATAGACTAGACTATAGACTAGACTATAAACTAGACTATAAACTAGACTATAGACTAGACTATAGACTAGACTATAGACTAGACTATAGACTAGACTATAGACTAGACTATAGACTAGATTATAGACTAGACTATAGATTAGACTATAGACTATACTATAGACTAGATTATAGACTAGACTATAGATTAGACTATAGATTAGACTATAGACTATACTATAGACTAGTCTGTAGACTAGACTATAGACTAGACTATAGACTAGACTATAGACTAGACTATAGACTAGACTATAGACTAGACTATAGACTAGACTATAGACTAGACTATAGACTAGACTATAGATTAGACTATAGATTAGACTATAGATTAGACTATATACTAGACTATAGACTAGACTATATACTAGACTATATATATTTATATGTAAAATAGCACTTAATAAAGTAATAAAGTACAAAAATTTTCCGTACCTGGTTCTCAATATCTCATCAATAACAAGACATTAACGTTATTTGCTTGCTACTAGGGAGCACATTATCCCTAAGCAATACATTTTCATTTTTTAAGGGCATTTTCAATTTGACCTCGTCAATTTTAAATACATACAACAATACCATTTTATATTTCTTCATTTATTCTTCTTCTTTGAAATCTTTAAACTCCCAATGTGAATTGATTTGTATTTATATTATGAACCCTGAGTGGTTTGTATGCGGTTGACATCGTTTAGGTAAATATTCCATTCAAAATACATTTATTTAATTTATACACACATGCAACCAACCAGTCAAACAACCACATCGACATAAATACTTATTACATACCGTCGTATGTTGTACATAGAAATACTTACAATAATAAATTATTGAAAATAATGTATATACTCTATAAATATATAATATAGAAGAAATAAATTTATATTTGTAAGTTTTAGTACACAATAAGAAAACTTAGAAAAAATTGTTAAAACCTCAGGAATGTAAGAAAATGAAAATATTTTTATTGACTTTTGCAGGCTCAATATTAAAATAGTATGTACAAAACGAAGTGGGTGGGTTTTTTGTAAATGTACATACAACTAAAACCAAAGTAAATAGAAATAAATTTAGAAGTTTATTATAAAAACATTTACATATACTTACATATGTATGTATATCTTTATAATAATAACAAAACTGACTTCTGTCAGTTCAGGGATGGAAAATTTAAATTTAATAATAAAATTAGGTTTTCTTAGGTTGTTAATTCTTTTCTTCAGAATGACATGTTAGAGATATTAAAAATACCCATCTCTGAAATGAATTTAAATTACACTTACATTTATACTTTATACAAACATCGCATGTACTATGTAGGTGAAATGTATTTGTATGTCTGCATTTGTCTACATTTTAGTTTCAGGTGTAAAAATTCTTAAATATTTAATATAAATTAGAATCTGTGCTTGTGTTTTCTTTTCATTCTAAACATTTTTTTTGGGGTTTTAAAATTAAAACATTTAATAAAATATTTATAAACATATACATACAAATGAATTTTTAAATAAATGTTTTTAAATGTGTTTTGTCTCTCTGGTCTGCTGTATGCAAATTAATTTTTTCTTTTTATCAAATTCCATTTTTTTCTCGTATAATTTTAGGCCACAAAAACATGTCTGGCATGGTGCATTACCCAATGGAGAACGTTCAATTGACACATATTGTGATGCCTGGCATTCGGGGGCAAGAGATAAATTTGGTTATGCCAGCAATTTGCTGGGGAACAAACTACTAGATCAGGAGCGTCTAACATGTGATAGTAAATTAATAGTATTATGTGTTGAGGCTCTATCACAGGATCGACGAAAAAAAACGCGACTTGAGTGACAGGTAAGTAAATTAATATTTGTACTATTCTACATACAGATTTATATTGCATTTGATATATTTGTGTTGTAAAACTATTTAATATAAATGTCATGTGTAAATACCAAGGGACAAACATGTTGGAAAAAAATTAAAATGAGATAAACATCTATAAATGTTTGTACAATGGAATATATTCAAACTTGGTATATTACTTTAGGGAGAGTTTTATGTGTGAGATGTGTAATGTTTATAAAATAATTACACTTACAAAAAAAGAATTAGAACTGAACTAGAACTGATCTAAACTGACTAGAACTAGAACTGAACTAGAACTGAACTAGAACTGAACTAGAACTGAACTAGAACTGAACTAGAACTGAACTAGAACTGAACTAGAACTGAACTAGAACTGAACTAGAACTGAACTAGAACTGAACTAGAACAGAACTAGAACAGAACTAGAACAGAACCAGAACAGAACTAGAACTGAACTAGAACTGAACTAGAAACTGAACTAGAACTGAACAAGAACTGAACTAGAACTGAACTAGAACTGAACTAGAACTGAACTGAACTGAACTAGAACTGAACTAGAACTGAACTAGAACTAAACTGAACTGAACTGAACTGAACTGAACTAGAACTGAACTAGAACTGAACTAGAACTGAACTAGAACTGAACTAGAACTGAACTAGAACTGAACTAGAACTGAACTAGAACTGAACTAGAACTGAACTAGAACTGAACTAGAACTGAACTAGAACTGAACTAGAACTAGAACTAGAACTAGAACTAGAACTAGAACTAGAACTGAACTAGAACTGAACTAGAACTGA